>NW_027481709.1:0-64240 GCF_050403365.1 Sporobolomyces koalae
CCCCCCCCCCCCCCCCCCCCCCCCCCCCCCCCCCCCCCCCCCCCCCCCCCCCCCCCCCCCCCCCCCCCCCCCCCCCCCCCCCCCCCCCCCCCCCCCCCTTTCTCGAAATTGCTAGGTTACTACGCTCGGACAACCTCTCGAAGTGGTCAAGACTCAAATGGCGAGTCAACGAGGAGACACGATGGGTCAAGCATTGCAAAAAGTGTGGGGACGAGGAGGAGTACTCGGCTGTGAATTTTCAGATTTCCTTTATCTCCGAAACTGCAATTTGCTGACGGAGAGAGGTTCTGTTTGAAACAGTCTACCAAGGTTTGATCCCGTGGGCATGGATCGAAGCTTCGACGAAAGGAGCCGTCCTCTTGTTCGCTGCGGCCGAGATTCAATCGGTAGCGATCGGTGCTGGATTCGGAACGGCCACTGCAGGGCTCTTGGGTGGAATGGGAGGAGGAGTTGCTCAAGCGTACGCTACGGTCGGATTCTGCACGTGCATGAAGACGGCAGAAATCACGAGGAGCAAAATGGCGGTCGGTGGAGTCGAACCTCCTTCGACGTGAGTTGTTTCTTTTCTTTTCTTTTTCGAGAAAGCGAGGAGCTGAGATTGGAGTCTTCACGAGATCAAAGGTTCAAACTCTTCATGGACATGTACCGCAAGGGGGGTATTCGAGGTATCAACAAGGGAGTCAACGCGGTTGCATTGCGCCAAATGACCAACTGGGGATCTCGGTGAGCTCGTTTTTAACTCGAGCTGATTCGGGTTCTCGATCCCGAATGCTGATCCTTTCCTCGGCGGACAAAAACAGCATGGGATTCGCTCGTCTCGCTGAAGACTCGATTCGCAAGGCTCGTGGTGTACAAAAGGGAGACCGTCTCTCGACAATCGACCGTGTCGCTGCTTCGACGATTGGAGGTGCTCTTGGATGCTGGAACCAACCGATCGAGGTGGTCCGGGTCGAAGTGAATTTTCAATCCCTTGTGCCCGAGATAGTGCTAGGCTGACCCTTGCTCGCACAACACCAGATGCAATCGATGGCGAAATCTGCAAACCCGGACCGTCCTGCGAAACCTACGATCGGCAACACGCTCGCGTACATTTACAAGGAGAACGGGATCAAGGGATTGTACCGAGGTGTGACCCCTCGCATCGGACTCGGAATCTGGCAAACCGTGTGCATGGTGTCGTTTGCCGATGTCGTCAAGGAATGGCTTCAAGGCAAGAAGTAAACCACCCCACCAGGACACTAGACTATCTCTACAAAAGGATGGAAACCTTCCAGCTTCGTTTCTTTGTTCTCTGGCTCTGATTTGTGAAGTGTTTCTCTTTTTTTTTTCTGTCTTTACTTTTCTCGTATTTCGTCTTTTGTTTCGCTGTGCTGTTTCCTCGTGGTTTTGCAATACTCTCGCAACCCTCCCCTGCCGCATTCTTTGGAAGAAACCGAGAGAGAGAAAAGAAACAGGGGCAAACGATGGAAAGCTGTGCAGTTGCGTTTCTCCCCTGTCGAACCTTGCCTCGTTCGCTCTTTTGGTCGTCAATGAAGCTCAAAGAACTCGAGTCGGGTCAGTCGCATCGAGCATACGCTGATCAGTCTTCTTTCTTCTGCTGATCCTTGGATTTGTTCGGTCTTCACAGAGTTGCAACCTTTGCGAGGCTTCGGTAAGAGACATTGCGTCCCTATCGGACCGCATGCTAATGAACGACCTTGGCGGCGCATGTGCACCTTACAGCCGAACCGAAACGAGAACTGGAACAATATGTCACTTCGCCTCATCTCGCATCTCGCATGATCTTTACCGCCGCAACTCAATTCGATGATATCGAGGACAAGGTCGTACTCGACATGGGATGTGGTTGTGCGGTCCTGAGTATAGCTTGTGTCATGATGGGCGCCGAGTGAGCAGCCAGGTCTCGATTCTTTCAACTCCAAGAGATCTGACTCAAAGTTTGTCGTCGATTCAGATCAGTCACGAGTGTCGACATGGATCCTGATGCACTCGCGATCGCGAGAGAAAACGTCGAGTCGGTCGAGATGGAGGAACACATCGAGTTTGTTCATGCCGAGATTGGTACGAAAGGTTCAAAACCGACACTCGAAGGCGTACCAATATTCGATCCGGAATCCGTACTCAAAGAGAGGCCCGATACTGTGGTCATGAAGTACGTACATCCTTTCACTTGTTTGAGTGCCGCAGGTTTTGTGATCCTGAATCCTAACTCTTCCCTCTGTTTCCTGAAACTCCCTTAGTCCTCCGTTCGGCACGTGGAACAAAGGAATCGATGCCGTGTTTCTCGAGATCGGTTGCAAAGTGCGGAAAATTTCCCATCTCCTCGGCTGCCTGCTGCATTCTTCCTAGCTTGTCTCTCGACGCAGAGCTGACTCCTCTTTTCTTTCTACCTCGCCGGATTTTCCTGCAATTCTTCAGGTGGCCAAGACAGCAGTGTACTCTCTCAACAAGTCTAGTACTCGAGAGTTTCTCGAACGCAAAGCGAAATCTCTTGGATTTACCGGCACGGTCATCGCTCAGATGAGGGTGAGATTTCGTTCTCTTTCTCTCAAATATCTCGGAAACTGTTCCTTCGCTTCGAATTTCTAACGTTTCACTGTGGAACTTTGATGTTCTGGAAAACGAAAAACAGTACGATCTACCAAAAACCATGGCACATCACAAACAGAAATCGGTAGACATGTAAGTTTACCTCCTCAAAGTTTTACATGCGATCCTCGAAAACTCGTCAATCATAACTTGTTTTGCGTCGTTTCCAGTGAGGTTGATATGTGGAGATTTGAACGGATAGCAAAGTGATTCAAACCTGAAAATATCAACATTTATGCTCCCCAAGTCGCAATTCGTACAAGCAAGAGCTCTTGATTTCATTCGTGTTCACTGATCCGAAGAGAGCAAGCTGGTTGCGAGACACGATACCGTAAAGGTTGCACTCGAAAGAGAGTACTTTACTACGTCGCTCGCCTGGACGCTCTCATCAACTATTATGCCACTCTCTCGCTCTCCATCTATTCGATTGTGACAACATGAATCCAATCTCCGGCTCGCATTTCGAATCAAGCAATTCTAGGCTAGGCAGCATTCGATTGAGATCGTTCGATCTAGAGAAATATTATCCGATAGTATACGGAGGAAACCGGATCAGGGTTTTGTGCAGGTATCGACAAAAGCACCATTGTGCGAAAAAAGCAAACGCTCACCTCGACAATTTCTTTGAACGCTTGTCTCAAGTCGTTTTTGAGGTCTTCGAGATCTTCGAGACCAAGCGATAAACGCACTGATTGTCGCAAAAATTCGTCAGATAGGGAGGAGGGTGTCAAGGATGGTCCTAGCGGTCTTTATAATCAGGAGCACGACTTAGACTTACCGAGACATGGATCACAGGTCGAATCGGAAACTATGCGTTGTTCGATCAGACTTTCGACTCCTCCGAGAGAAGTAGCATTCTGCACACGAGGGGGAAGATGCTGCTTCAGTTTCATCTCGAAATGGGGAATCGGTACCGATTTTATGATGGAAGACTCACAAAGAACAGGTGTAACCGAGAAGGGAGGTACTCGGCGTAAATCTCTTTCTCGAGTACGATACTGAAACAAGCTGGTCCAGCCGTCATTTGTTTCGTCCCATCCTCAGAGATGAGTTCGCTCGCGTTCGCTTGCAAGGTCGTGTGGTACACTTTGCGAACGATCCCTTTTGAGCTTTCGTCTTCCTCTCCCGAAGTAGCGAACTTGTCTCGAGTCAACGAGTTGAGCCATTGTGCGAGGGCGGTCGCCGTTTTGGCTTGTTTCGAAACCCGCACGTGTAGGGTTCTCAAACTCCTTAAGAGGAGCCACGTGTCGAGTGATCCGGGTACGCTGCCTGTGTACGTGCGATCGTTCCACAGTTTGAGCCACTCGTCGGTCGTCTTGACTGACAACGTTCCAATCAGGACGTCCGAGTGTCCTGCAAAATATTTCGTTCCGCTGTGCATGACGATGTCTGCTCCCCATCGGAACGGGTCTGTCAAAGGGGGTGGGGCAAAGGTCGAATCGATTCCGAGCACTCCTCCAGGGATAGCATGGATCTTGTTTGCGTCTGTGGAAACGATGTGACAAGCTTTTGTATCAGGAGGAGGAAAACTCTGTGAGTCGAACCGAGGAAGTAGACGTACATGATTCGATCGAGTAGCTCTCGCCAGTTGGGTTGAGGGGAGTCTCGAGCCAGCAGAGGACTTTGCGGCCATCGGAAGGGTACTCGTCGTCGAGCAAGATCTTTGCCTGTCGGACGAGATCAATAGAAAGTGAGCGAAATGATTCGTCCGAGCGTGCTGTGCGAGGTAAATGTACCTGGTTCACATCGAGGCCCTTTGTGCGCAAGTAGACGTCGATGGCTCCGTGACAGCCGTGGTAGCCTGGTCCGTCCTTGAACCCAATCGCGATCACGTCCGGGTTGACATGAACCAGGAGCGCGTAGAATGCCGCGATTCCGGACGGGTAACAGATGGTCGGGTAGCCGATGACGCCTTCGAGAACCTTTTCTGCGCGGGTCAGGGTCGGTTGTGTCTCTCTAGATTGCCGAGAGCGAGACAAGGTCAGCTGCTGCGAGCGGGACCACCATCCTCGAGTCCGAGAGACGAACCTCGAGTAGATATCTCGACTGGGCTCGTTCGGTTTCCAGTCAGAGTCGTAGTAACCCTCGGGTTTTGCTGCGATTTCTTCAGGAGCGGGATGTCGGAACGTAGTTGACGTTCTGGTTCACGACGACTGAATGAGCGAGGGCTACAACCCGCAGTAACGAGCGCCGAGCACGCGATGAATGGCAGAGACTGACGAGATGTTGGCTGCGACTTCCGGACCTGCAAGTCTGTGATCGGCGTGGATTGCCCGGGTTGCGAGAGTGTGCTGTGCCATGGCGGGCGTCAAGTTGTACGCGAGAGAGACAGGAGAAGCGATCTGCAGGTGGGGTCGAGACTAGGCGCTCTTGATTGTGCTTTGCCCCAAGAAGATTGGAGCAAGGATCAGCTGCCAGCGAAGAAGAACGGATTCGGGCGCTGGAGGTTGAGCTGAGGAGAAAGCAAAGAAGAGAAGCTCTCGGAGCGAGCGGAGCCCAGTTTTATTACACGCAATATCGGCTCGTCGCGACTAGGCGCGGATCAGCGTCGGCTGTGTGCGCTCGGGGCAGCGCCGGCTCTGTACGCGACATACGAGCTGGACAGCGTCGGCTGTGTGCGCGAATCAGAGCGGGATAGCGTCGGCTCTGCGCGCGCCCGTTGCGGCAGTTTCGAAATCGGCTAGGGGCGGCTCGGGGCGGGACAGTGTCGGCTCGCTGCTCGCGGTACTCGCAAACAGGGTCGGGCCCCGTAGCTAGACGCTAGATTGTGTAGATCTAGGCCTGTGGTAGCTACAGTCCTGTATGTGCGCGCGAAAGCCCAGAATGTTGACCAGCCGCAGTCGAGCGATCGGCATCATCATCTTTGAACGTTCTCTCAAACCACACCGCCTGGTTTTCGAACGAGTCAATCGACTATGCTGTACAGCAAGTCGCGGCGGCGGGAGCTAATCTCGATAGCGCTCCTCGCTGTGAGCGCATGCGCCGACACGGGCGCCGTCTCGTCAATCTGGACCCGATCACCCGGACGGTGCGCCATCAACGATTCATGTGGCAAGAAATCCATCTTTGGAGGCGACATCCCCTGTCCGTACAACGGCAAAGCTCAATCCGTGCGTGACCTGTCCGGCTCTCGCGAGGGCGAAGAACGACCACTCACGTCGCGAGTGGTGTCCCACATGCGATTGCACAGCACGACGACGATCTCGTCTACCTCGCGACCCTCAAGCAAGTGTGTGGTGACGACTTTTCGACAGACACGTGTTGCACGCTCGGGCAGCTCGAGACCCTCGCGACTTCACTCGCGCAGGCCGATCCACTCATCTCGTCGTGTCCCGCTTGCCGCATCAACTTTCGACGTTTCTACTGCCAGTTCACTTGCTCTCCCGATCAATCTCAATTCCTAACCGTCACCGAGACCCAGACTCTGAAGAAAGACGGCCACGATCGCGAAGCGGTCAAGACGGTCGAGTTTGCTGTCAGCGCACCTTATGGACAGGGCTTCTTCGACAGCTGCCGAGGCGTCAAATTTGGCGCAACCAACGGCTACGCGATGGACTTGATCGGTGGCAAGTCAATTGCAGTTTGTCCGAAGAGCAGACTCAGTGAACTGATGTCTGTGCTTGTTTCGTTCGACCAGGCGGCGCGACGGATTACCTCTCCTTCCTGCGCTACATGGGCCAAGAACGCGCCCTCGGTTCCCCATTCCAGATTGACTTTCCCTCAGATACAAATTCAACGACCTTGGCGCTTTCGCCTGCGGTTCCGCTGTCCATTTCGCCGCACCCGTGCTCGTCGTCCGACCCCAACATTCGCTGTGCCTGCCCCGACTGTCCAGATGTCTGCGCAGCTCTGCCCCCGGTGTTGTCACCCCGAGAACGGGACGCTCGTCGATGTCGAGTCGGCAAGATGGACTGTTTCCCTTTCGTTCTCGTCATCCTCTACGCAGTCGTCCTCGTCGCATCAATCGGTATCCTCGTCGAAAAGGAGATCCGCATGCGGTATGGGTACAGCCAGATCAAGCTGCCCGACATTCCCCTCGAAGAAGATGATGCGGTTCGAAACGGGCAGCGGCACTCGCCAACCGGGACTGGCATGCTTACTCGCTTGCGACATCGACTGTCAATGCTCAACACCGTTTGGTCACACCCCGAAGCCCCACGGGATACAGTGAATAGGTCGGATCCAAGCAGCACGCCCGTCGACGCGAGCAGCGAAGACCCTCTCGCCGGGAACCAACAGTACGACGAGACTCCGGTTGCGCTATCGAACAGTGCTGCCATGAAAGTTGCAACCTCTCGAACTCGCGCGTCCACAGCTGGTAATTCCGTCGACTTTGACGCGGAAGCGGCACGTTCACCCACTTCGAGAGGGTCTTCCCAGTCCCGCAAGACGGGCAGTAATCGTAACGGCAACCCCGACTCGATCGTCAACTCGCCTTCGACTCATCGCTTGTCACTCTCGTTCGGACCCGAGTATGCCTCGTCGGTTCCAGACATCCCGCCGCAGCCGCGCACTTACAAGCTCAACACGCTTCTCTCGCGATCGGCTTACTCTCTCGGATACTTCTGCGCAAAGCGTCCAGTCACAACCATTCTGCTCGGTCTCACGATCTGCGGATTGTGCAACATTGGTTGGAAAGACTTCCAAGTCGAGAAGGATCCTGTCCGGTTGTGGGTGCCGAAAGGTTCGCCCGTCGCGAATGAAAAGAGCATCTTTGAGGAGAATTTCGGACCTTTCTATCGCACGGAACAGCTCTTCTTCTCTGTCGCTCCGAACCCGTCTCGTTCCGCTACCGACGGTCAAGTAGCGATTGTCGCTCCTACTCGCTGGGATCCCGTCGACGCGCCCGTCCTGACTTCTTTCGAAACGCTGTCCTACATCTTGTCCGTCGAGAACCGGATTCGAACGCTCACGACTACCAAGCGCAACATCTCTTTACCCCAAGTTTGTTTCGCGCCGTCAGCCCGTTCACAAGGAACCACATCCCTCGAAGACTGCATCGTACAATCGCCGCTCGCCTACTTTCAACATTCTCTAGAAGACGCAGGAGTGACGAGCAAAAACTGGAGGAAATTGCTCGACTCGTGCGCCGAGTCTCCAGCTTCGTGTTTGCCAACGTTCGGGCAACCGATCGAACCCAAGTTCGTGTTTGGGAGGATCCCACAAGACGGGACCGCATCCGAAGCGAGAGCGGTTGTCGTGACGTACGTCGTCCGGAACTCGTTGGATCCGGCGGAAATCAGTACAGCCGAAGAGTGGGAAACCGAACTCGAAGAGTATCTCAAGGAGATCTCGAAACCTGGAGGAGAAGCGAGTGAACGAGGGTTGCGAATCGATTGGAGCACGGGCCTGAGTCTCGAACAAGAATTGGGCGCTGCAGCAAACACGGACGTCGCGATCGTCGTCCTGTCGTACATCCTCATGTTTGTTTACATCGCGTTCGGATTGGGAGGCACGGGCCTCAAAATCCTTGGGCTCTTGGGCCGAATCGTCAAGGATGGGCTGAGGCTGGCAGTCGTTCGAGTCAGTGGTGGGGCTATCAAGCTTGGTCGCGACGGAGGTGATCCAACTCAAGAAGCAGAGGACGAAGGCCATGCCGAACCGGGTGCAGAAGCGAGGCGAAGACTCCTCGTCGAGTCAAAGTTTGGACTCGGTACGTTCTCACTGCTTCAAGTTTTTCTATCTGAACACGCTCTGACCTTGATTCATCTCGGACCAGGTCTCTTCGGCATCCTTCTGGTGCTCCTCTCGATCTCGACTGCCGTCGCACTTCTGTCGGCGATTGGCATTCGAACAACCCTCATCATCGCTGAAGTCTTGCCTTTCTTGATTCTCGCGATCGGAGTCGACAACGTCTTCTTGCTCACCTACGAACTTGAGGCTCAGCTTGCGAAACCGATACGGAGTGCGCAGAGTGAGGAAGAACTCTACGACGATGACGAGACAGGCTCGAACGAAGAACGAATTGCCAAAGTCATGGCAAAGATGGGTCCGAGCATTCTGTTGAGCGCTAGCTGTGAAACTGTCGCTTTCGCCCTGGGAGCTCTCACGGGCATGCCTGCGGTTCGCAACTTTGCTTTGTACGCGTCAGCGGCGACGCTCATCAATGCCTTGCTACAAGTGACCGTCTTCGTCAGCGCGCTGGCCCTGGATCAGCGCCGAGTCGAGGTGACTAGACTTTCTCCTACTCTGGCAGGCATGTTTCGGTACGGACTGACATCCTGCACCTTGTTTCAGGCGGGCCGACTCGATCTGTACGTTGACATGATACCCTCGCGCTCTGTCTGTACTGATCCTCGGTCTTGTAAATACAGCTTCCCGCTCTTAACTCTCAGCTCACCCTCGACCTCCTCACTACGCTTTGATGCGCGAGAGCCGTTCTTGCAGCGATTCTTCCGTACCAAGTATGCACCAAACTTGCTGCGTAATCCAGTCAAGTACATCGTCGTTGCGCTGTTTGGAGGGCTCTTCGTGCTCAGCTGGATCGGAGCTCGTCATGTTGATCTGGGACTCGGTGAGTACCTTTGCCTAACCTTCTACTGTCATTCACTGACTTCATGCGATGGGTACCTCTAGACCAACGTTTGGCTTTGCCGTCGTCGTCGTACCTCGTCAATTACTTCAACGCGGTCGACACCTATCTCGAGATTGGCCCTCCAGTGTACTTTGTCATTCGGCACGATCCGAGACTGGACATCACGCAGACTCCCGCCGTCGAAAAAGTATGCGGACGGTTCTCGGCATGTCACGAGTTTTCCATGGCGAATGTCCTCGAGGCAGAAAGGAAGCGCACGAACAGCTCCTTCCTTGCAGAACCTCCGTAAGGATCTTCAGAAACACGTAGTCGCTACAAGTTCGGCACTGATCTGCGGTTCTGGCCTTTCGGGAATAGTGCGGTCTGGGTCGATGATTTTGTCCAGTGGATGAACCCGTTGCTCGAGGATTGTTGTCGGGTCAAGAAACGCAACACGACCGAGTTCTGCAGCGAACACGACTCTCCGGGTCTTTGCAAGCCATGCTTCGAAGACCGTGAACCAGAGTGGAGCACAACTCGTAAGCCCTGCTTCAACGCTCTCGCATACTGTAAAGCTGGTTGAGCTCGAGCGTGGACTGAACAACGTCGCGAATGGTCTTTTCACAGTCGAAGGGTTGCCGCAAAACGAGGAGTTCATGCGATTCCTGAATCAGTGGCTGATCTCGCCCACCGACGAGTCGTGTCCTCTCGGCGGTCGCAGCTCCTACAGCGCAGCTCTGTCCCTCCCTAAAGACCGCTCAAGCGTTTCGTACTCGCATATACGCACTTACCATTCACCGCTGAAGGGACAGCGTGACTTCATAGAAGCCTATGAAGCGGCCAAGAGGATCGCAGCAGATTTGTCCAGCAGGACCGTCACGGACGTTTTCGCCTACTCGCTCTTCTACGTCTTCTTCTCGTCGTATTCGTCTCTGTGGTCTACTACATTCTTCGTACTCTCGCTCACTTTGCTAGCTATCCTCGGCGTCTCGGCCATCGTTCTCGGATCTATCCGAACTTCAGCCGTCGTGGTGCTCACGATATTCCTCTCGGTCACATCGCTCATCGGAATCATGGGAGTGTGGAACGTTTCCCTCAACCCGCTCTCTCTTGTCAATCTCGTAATCGGGGTGCGCTCACTTCCTCCCCCTGCTTCGCAAAAGTGCCTTTGCTGATCTTTCACAAATTGTAGGCGGGGATTGCTGTCGAATTCTGCTCTCACATCGCGAGATCCTTCATGGGTGTCAATGGTGGACTGAGCAGTCGTGATGAACGTGCAATGACTGCACTCGTCAAAGTCGGCCCGTCGGTCCTCTCGGGAATCTTTTGCACGTACGCTCGATCCACTCCCTGCCTGAAGAATTGCCTCTTTCACCGTGAACGTCCCTGACTGAATCCCTTGCATCGCATTTGCAGGAAGATCATTGGTATTGTCACGCTGAGCTTCACTCGTTCCAAGCTCCTCGAGGTGTACTACTTCCGAATGTGGTTCGCGTTGATCTTGTCGGGCGCCCTACACGGTCTCGTGTTCTTACCGGTCGCTCTCGCTCTCTGGGGAGGTCAAGGTTTGTGACTGTTTAAAAAACCTTTCAACTTCCATTGCCTTATCAAAAGCAGCGGTCAACTCATCCTGATTAATCTGTGCGCGCAGGGTACTCGCTCTCGAAGGAGGAGGGCGATGCTTCGTGGATCTCGAGATCGCTCGAGAGGCGATACGAGAGCGAGAACAGCCGGTTCCGTGAGCGTACACTTTCTTTCGATCAAAGCAATCAGATAGATCGCTCAAGCTGACGATGTATCCTTGCTCAATCAGGTGACGACGACAGCGATGACGAGGTCTAGGCTTTGCTTCAGAGTTGACCTGATTGTCACGCACTATTCAACTTGTAATCGATAGACTATCGCCAACTCGATTTCGAAAAGAGCAGGATCAGAGGAGAAAACGGAACGAACTACAACACTGAGGAACCGCAAATACAGCTCATCGGGTCAAACCGAGCAAGAAAAGGGGACAAAGAAATCACGAGAATCGATATGGGAACGGAGAGACTAGTCTGCGCTTGCTTCCTTGTCCTTTGGTTTGATCGACGCCGGTTTCTCCGTCGAACGAGCTTCTCGCGCGAGATCTTCGGCAGTCTTGTTCGTACGAGGTTTCCAATCGAGCGGAGTTGGCGTGTAACGTTTGTCCGCGTTCTGACAAGAGTACTGACGGAACGAGATCAAAGAAACAGGTTGATACTATCAGTCCAGGCTGCTGTAGGAAACCAGAGAACGAATTGCGTGTCTTTACCCAGGCATAGAGCAATTGTCGTTCGAGTTGGATGTTGTCGGTCCGCCATAATGTGCGCTCTTTCGTCTCGCGACTGCATGCTCCGTTCACTGCAAATGAAAAACACACGAGAAAAGTCAGCGACGAAACCGGTCGGGAACGTTGTAGAGCGGAACCTGCATGTACCTTTGAGAGCATCGGACAGGCGAGGCCCTGCGAGGAAGTGCGTCGTGAGACTGAGATGGTCCGACCAACTGCTAACTTGGTACGGGCAACCAGCGGGAATCAAGACGAGTTGACCGGGGTATTGATACACGGGGTACGAAAAGACCTTCTTCGTCGTGGCGAGATGGTCTCGTTGCCGCTGGTTCAGGTAGACGCAAGGGTTGAGCAAAGGGTCGTCATGTGACTCGCGGAAGCGGGTTGCCGAAGTTCCCTTGGGCAGTTTCTTCGTGAGGAGTTCCCAGCAGAACTCGCGGAGCTGCGAGCAAGGGTATCGAATAAGCACTGCAAAGCGAGGAACAGGAACATCCCGAGGCGGCTCACCACTTCGGCGTCCTCTGAACGGAACACGTCCCAGCGAATTCGCAACTCTCGGCCAGTCGCCACGTCGTGATGACCCCAGTACATCAGACTCGCGATGTCGGTAACGTCGGCTGCACAACCCCGAGCAAACGTAATCAGCCTCTGTCTAACGCAGTGCCGGGAAGAACCAAGGAGCAGTCTCTCACTTCTTAGTAAGGTGGTACCGGTAGCGGCGTCAACAGCCCAACTGTTGGTAGCGGAAGGTCCGACATCAGGCTGAACCGCGTTCGCAGGAGTGTGTGCCAAGAAATTGAGCGGTCCATCAGGGTGGATGAGGTCGCGGATCGGCAGGATACGGTAAAACTGTCGGCAACCGCGACAAATGTCAGCTGGAGTTCCTCGAGACATCGATCAGGTTTCAAAATCACTTCTTCAGCAAGCTCTTTGAAGTCACGCGTGAACTGTCTCGGACCAGGAAAGTCCTGGTGGGAGTGCGAACATCAGCATCTCATTGTCACAGCGGTTCTAGGGCAGCGAGACTAGCGCTCACTTTTGTGCGGAAAGTCTGTTTAACATCCTCCGTGCGCTGAGGACCGCCATCCTCGTTGAATTGCCCGAAAAAGTACGGGACTGTGGCTGTGAGCAGCTCGGAGCCTTTGTTGTTCTGCAACTGAACTTCCATGAGCGGGAAGCGATTCGCGATGTACGAGGGAGTCCACTTGGTGAGAGCGCCGAGGTTGATGTCGGTTACAAGGATCGGTGCCGACGAGAGCCACAGTTCGAGGAAGACGGCAGGGTTCATGTCGCACGCGGGTATATGATGCAAGGGATGGGTATTTTGATCGTAGTCGGGCAGAGGTGATTCGAGCAGGTAGGTTTCGTCAAGGAATTTCTTGGCCGAGCCATCTGAAGGCACGATCGCATGCGTGATTTTCCACTTGTACAAGTCGGCTTGCAGTTGCGCGAGGTCTCTCTTGTCGAGTCGAGACATCGGGACGAACTGCTCCGTGCAGTGATCCTCCCCGGAACTCGCCTTGTCACCGCCACGCTTCTTGGCGATACATTTCTTGCGGCGTTGTGCCTCGTTCTGAGTCACGAGAGGTTGCAATCCGGCAGCCTCGCGCTGCTCGAGGTCAGACAGGGTTTGGTAGCAAGTGCGACACGCGACGCGTCCACAAGTGCTGCACATCCATTCGCTTCCAAGAATGGACGTGTTGCAAGTGTCGCAGAGCGAGAGTGTCGTAAGGTCGAGCCGTAATCGCTTCGTTCCCGCGTCTTCAGCATGTTTGCGCTCGCGTTCGACGATCGGCAAGAGTTGAGGGGCGAGCCAGGTACGCATCAGTTGATTGTATTGGTCGCTGATTGGCGCGATCAATTGTTTCGTGAACTGAGGGACATCGTCCGGCAGTTTTGTATCTAAGAAGACTGGAGGCGTGACGATTTGTGCCTCGGCGTTGACACCGAACGAGCGAATGCCTTGGAAGCAACAACCTTGACCGATCGCCCGAGCAATACATTGACAGCAACGGATCTGACCATCGATCTTCTTCGACAGACACGTCGTCTGTTGAAGCATATAATCGACAGGCGGAGCAACTTGCTCGGGAGTTGGAGCTACACACCAGGAGTGAGTATGACCTCCGAGCAGTAGAGTACATAATCGATCGCTTACCATCCGTTTCGGGCTTGGCTTCGGCTGGCTGTGCCATCCTTTTCGTCTTTTTCGGATTGCCCGTTCCCTCATCTGTCTGTTCTCGAACTCGCTTAACAGCCTTGGATTCGTTGCTGGCCACCTTGGGATCTGTCGGCTGCGGCGTTGTAGCGGCTGGATCGGACGCCACAGTGGCTGAAGCGGAGCGAGACGGTGCATTCGACGTGACGGCAGAAGCAGAAGCAGCCGCAGGCGGCTGCGTTCCAGGCGCAGGGTTCTGAGAAGCTTCCGCAGAATTTGGCGGTGCGCCTTCTTCAGCGAGGTAATGCGGTGGGAGTGCATACAAATCGATAAAGTCGGGATGAGGCTTCGTTCCGCCGGGAAGAGCGACTTGCAGCCCATCGCGCATCAGAACTGCATACAGGATAACGTCAGGTCGGTGAATGCCAAGATCGAAATGAGGAAACGTCAAGGGAGACAACAGCTCACGTCCTGCCAAGTCCCGAGCGAATTGTGACCTTTGGATGACCAGTTGGGAGCGCTTCACTGGTTTTAATGGCGGTGCTGCTTGCGGTGCTGCTTGAACTTCCGGTCGTGTGGGTCGAACTACCGTCTGCTGTAGCGTCGACTTTGCCGGTCGTCCTCGTTTCGCCGGTACGGGCTGATCTGTACTATTCGCTCGCTCCATCGCTCTCGCCTTGGGGGCGGCACGAACCACGACTTCTTTCGCTTTGCCTTTGCCTTTGCTCTGCAGCAGTTTTGCCTTGATCTTTGCTTGTTTCTCTGCTTCGCGTACCCGGGAAGCTTCCAACTCGGCAGGAGACGCGCGGTATCCGGGTTCGCGATCGAGTTCGAGATACGCTTCGTCATCGTCAGGGAGGCGAGTACGTTGCCACGAATCCTCGAGTGGCTGCGGAGGCCAGCTGACAAAATGAAAGGGGTTTGTCGAGGTCGATGCGACGGGAACGAGAGTCGTGTTTGCAAACTGGTACGCCGAGAGGGGATGGGAGAGATCGACGCCCGCTGCCTCAGGAGGGGGTCCGGCAAGGTTTGAATCGACCGAAGGCGTGTCGGAAGGAGCTTCAGAGAGAGCAGGGGTAGACTCGCGAGGGGTTGGGGACGGGGCGCGGGAAGGAGCTTCAGACGACACCATGACCGAGTCGGAATCGACCGTTTCCGCGGCAAGTTCGGCAGTCGTACGTGCAGGAACTGCGGGAGTGTCTCCTGTTGGGTTTTGTACTGTGTCTTTCGTTGCCTGCTCCTCCATGGTCACCTCGGCGGTTGGGCCTATGCTCGAACCCACTCGATCGAGATCTTGCGCCGAATCTGGTTCGCCTTGCTGTTGAGGTTCCGCAGGTACGACTGACGCTTGCGATGGCTCGGCATGTTTCATCGCAGCGGGAGGAGCGATGCCGTTCGATGCAGCGGGTTGATCAACAGTATGCGGTGCGGTAGCTGCGGTCGAGGCGAGAGCGGAATGATCGGCGAGGACTGTTGACTGAGACTCTGACATCCCAACTGCTGATCCTTCCTGGCTCTGTTGCGTGCCGTTCCCGTTCTGTAGAGGTGCGGCACCTTCGTGAGCAGCTCGGCTCGAACTCGTTGCGTCGTCCATCGCCTCGGGTATACTGTAGTCGCCCAACAGTGTGCAGTGTCAGCAGAGGCAGAGCTGTGGGCTAGTGTCTCTTGCAGCTCACGAGGTTGGCAGAATGCTGTGCGGGGAGGCGAGGTTGATGTTGCGCGCAGGGCAGAGCTTGAAACAAACACCGGCCTCCTCGCGCTCGCTGTGCTGATTGATTCCTGTCGAGCGGCCAAATGCCGTGCGGCAAGTTCGAACACGCAGTTGAGGCAAAAGGCGGACGGTGAGAGGGGCTCGGTCTGAAGTTCCGAGCTGAGTCGAATGCGAAAGTGCGCAAGTCCGATACGAATCTTTTGCACAGCTCTCACAAGCGAGTCTCTAGATTCATATATTCTCTGATATGCAAGCATACGTTCCAGCTGATCGCATCGGGGCGGGCGAAGTCGAGGCGGCGTCTCCAGCTGCTCAATCTTCCCGCAAGTCGTCACATCCGCTAAAGGTGAACGATGCAATGCAATGCGACTCTATGAATGCTCTGATACAGTCTAGTTTCCTTGAACACGTGACCTTTTTCCCCTCAGATTTCTTTGGAAGCCCACTTGTCAAAGTGAGCTTCGATCAGCGCGTGAAGTTCCTTCTTGCGCGCCTCGTCGCACCACGAGCCGTTGACCGAGTTGACCGCGATCGTCCGCCACGTCTCTTTGGAAAATTTGAACGCCTTGTGCACCGCGAGGTAGTTGTCGAGGATGTATCCTGGTCAAGGCGAACAAGCGAACCGTCAATCACCTGTCACTCCTCTCGTGACGGCCCACACCCTCCCTCGATGCCGTCCTAGCCGAGCCTAATCGGCATTCGGGAATCGAAAAGGAAGAACGAGCTCTCACCTCCAAAGTAGGACGGGTCGTCACTGTTGATAGAGAAGGGTACACCAGCTTCGAGCAGGAGCGGGATCGGCGATTCAGACACGTCCTTGTGTACGCGCAATCGCACGTTCGACAACGGACACACAGTGAGCAACGTGTTGCGCGATGCGAGTTCCTTGAGTAGCTCGGGGTCATCCGCGGCGTGCACTCCATGATCAACCCGGTTGATGCCGAGCGCGAGAGTCTCTCGTACCCACGCTGCTGGACCTTCTTCGCCCGAGTGCATCGTCAAGTGTGGTACGTTGACTTGACGCGCTTTCGCATACACGTCGGCAAACTTGGACGCTGCAAGACGAACCCAGCTTCCGTATCAGAGAATACCGACAAGGACGCTGGCTCTTTCTCATGCGGTGCAGGACTTACGAGGGTTGTTCTTCTCGGTGCTGTCAGCGCCGAGACCGCAAACGAGACCGTTTGCAAAGTAAGGCGCCATGTCACCGACCGCGTCGACGGCAGACTGAACCGAGAGGTGCTTGACGAAGCACATGATCAATTTGTGCGAGATGCCGAATTCAGCTTCGCCCTGCAGAATCAACTCTGTCGATCAATCTCCTGTCATACCCACTTTTGGAACGAATCCGACTAGGGAAAACTGACCTGCTTGAGTCCCTTGGTTAAACCTTCGACGACCGTTTCGAGAGCAATGCCGCGGCCGGTGTGAGCTTGAGGGTCGAAGAAGACCTGAGCGAAACACGATGTATGAGCTGTCTTCATGCCAAACTCGTAGCAGTCAGTTCGGCAATGGCTCACCTCGGTGTGGACGAGACCGTCGGTCGAGACTCGTTTCATGTAGGTGTAAGCGAGAGCCGCAAAATCGTCCTCGTAAAGAAGCACATCCATGGCCTATGTATAGATTGAAGAATGAGTCTCGCCCACCATTGAGGAAGAACGCAAGCCTGACTAGGCTTTTGAGCTTACGGCATTGAAGTACGCCAAGAAGTCATCGAGCGAAGTAAAATTCTCGTAACTTTGGACAAATTGTTCAATGATCAGCACCTGCAACTGCTTCAAATCTACCTGAGAGCGCTCCTTACCGAGTTTTGAGCGCGTCGATCGTCGTGTACATGCCTGCAGCGAGAGCGATCTTGTTCTTCTCGGCGAGGGTGAAAAGTAGTTCAGGTTCAAGGGACCCTGATTCGTATGCCTGAATGAGCTCCGAGTCCGTCTTGATCAGAAAGCTCCTGGCATACCTTCAATGTGGATGTGATGCTCGCACTGATGTAGAACGCAGCATGAGTGGAGTCCGAGTGGAGGCATGATGAAGCGGACGACGGCAAGCACTCACTTTGGGGAGGCTAGTCAGGAACTCGATTGCATTGTCGGAGCACACTGTTTACCGAAACTATCAGACGGTTGATGCGAGAGAAGCGAGGCGGACGATCATTGAACTTTTTTCGGACACCGTACTTTTTTTCGGATTGATGAGACGAAGCTGCGGGCTGGGCAGAGGCTGAGAGTTGAGGGCAAAGCGTCGCAAGAAGACTAGTTGGCGAACGCTAGAGGGGGAAGCAGACAAGTTCGAGACGTGGCTGACGGATAAGAGAGGAGCCGCAAATGCCGGACTTCGTCAACGGCCTTCGTCGGCAATCCCCGCGGGAAACTTTTCCTGATTCCATTGCGCAATCGATGTACACGACCGATCAGATACGACGACTATATGGCGCAGTGCACAGGAAGTGACACAGAGCAGGGGACGAGCAGACAAGCGAAGTTTAATTGCAACAACAGGATTTCTCAATACCAAGCACACCACCTGGATGGAAGCCGTTTGTCAGCCGAGAACAAGTCGTACATTCGAGGAAATCGCGACAGCACATACCCTACATACATCGATCCGAGATTGGCCGGATCCCGCGCTTCTCGAATCAGGCGCTCGACTTGTTCCTCGACCGTAACCTCTTTGGCGCCCAGAGACTTGGGATCCGATGTGACTTGCAATCCCCGAAGTTTGTTTGAAATCGGCTCCAGACTTTCAAGCGCTTTGACCTTGGTCTGGTCCGTGGAGGCGGTCGACTGAAGCCGAGATTCCAGTAAGTACAGCGAGCAAGTCGGCTTCACATGAAGTGCAAACTCACCTTGCGACTTATCCATTCAACGAGTGGATCGTGGAGGAACGTCTCCAGCACAGAGCGGAGACTATCTTTGTTCGCGCGGAGGATGCGAAGCGCGATTTCCGCGGAGCGACGGTAAACACCTGACAGAGCAGGTGTGCGCATCGTTAGTCATTGAGCACAAGGATGTGAGGCAGGACACAAGTTACCCTCAATGCCCGTGACTCCCATCCCGTCGATGATGTTTGCTGTCAGGCGGAATGGCACCTTTTCGGCGACTTCGAATGTCCGGCCCTGAGCGCACGAAGTAAATCAGCGGGACCGCACCAGATTGTTACAACGGATGCTGGACTAACCTTGTCAAAGAGACAGTTGAAGTCGACATGTACGGTGTCGCCTGTCGTGCCGTCGAGGAGAATGTTCTCGCAATGCCGATCACCCAATCTGTCAGTAGCGCAAAAGGTTAGGGACAGATCAGGCGAGACTAGCGTCGATGAGAAGTAGAAGCGAACCCGAGCACAAAGCCAACCATTGAGATGACAGCCGCAGTTCGAGAATAGGCCAAGCGAGCACGGTGCCACGCTGATGGTTCAGGGAAATTCTCTAGGAACCAGTCGTGAAACACGGGAGGGAATCTGCGGAGCATACTTCAAGTCAGTCTGAGAAAGGCGAAGCAAAACGAGCGGAGAGCACAGCTTACTGCGCTAAAACTTCGTTCTCGAATCGCTCGCCGGTCTTCTTCGGAACATCTCTGATTGTGTCGAAGATCTTTTTGAGCTCGGGCGACTGTTCGAGCAAATGATCAGCTTGAGCAACCGCGGCTCAAAGGCGTGGCAGCGACTCACCCAGGACGCTATTCCTCGAGCCGAGTAAGCCTTGTTGAGTACTCCTCGAAGCACGACAACGTGCGGCACCCATTCAATCAAACCGCATTCCTCGTTCAGAGGCACGACAGAGTAGGTGCGGATACCTGCCAAGCGGAAAACATGTAAGCAAGAACTGGACGCCTTCTGCCTGTGACAACCCCAAAAGACGTACTGAGCTTGCGACTACGAGCTTCCGAGTCTTTCTTGAGAAGCTTGATAATCATCGCGTTGAACTCCATGAGCCGTGCATCTTTGCGAAGGTCGTCTTTCGGCTTGCACAGGAAACTGTATAGCTGTCCGTCGCTGCCCCGGATTGTAATCTTGCGCGGCTTCTGCAGCGAGCTCATGATGGTGATCTGATCCTCGAAAGCTAAAGGACAGGCGTTAGTGACATAGCAATGGTTTCACACATATCAGTACATACAATGGAACGTTGGAAGGTCGTCCGGAAAAGGCTTGTGGGACGCGGCTTGCGAAGCGTCGAATGGCAATGAGACCGTGAGAGAATTCTGTAACGGAATGATGATCTGCGCCGGGAGCAGACTGTACAGCGACGGAAAGGATTTCTTGAGTGACATCGAGTCGACCTTGCCGGTGATGTTGTAGTCACACAAAAGGAGTAGTTCTTGAACAAGTTTCAGGCCTTCTTCGATGAGAGCTGCAACGTTGGCCGAGCTCGACTCGTGACCAGCCAAGTAAGCCTCCTGATGACGACGAAAGAGGTTCAGCGATTGACAACTCCGTAAACGGTGAAACGCGCACCTTGGCTTTCTGGAGGACTCGCGAGTTTCGCTTCGATCGCCTACTTGTCATGGATTTGGCACCGGACGCCATGGCCCAGAAGCCGTGATGGGGATAGCTTTTAAGTACCTTGAGCAGAATAATCTCGAGGGTGTTTACGACCCGCTCATTTGGATGCAGTATTCTCGACACGAGCTGAGGTAACACCGTGAGCCACTATCGAGGGAGCTTGGAGTTAGCAGCGTTTCTTGTTTGGGACCATTTGTCAAAACGAGCCAACCTGATATGTGGGCAAAGCATGCGCAGCATTCTTCCCGGCACCCGCGCACGCAGAGACCCGATCGTTCAGTCGACTGAAGTGACGATACAGATCTCCAATCTCGTCGCTCGGCGGTGCTGCTTTTGGACTACAGAGGTAATAACATCGTCAAGATCTTCGGAATCAAGGTCAATGAGGCAATAGCACGCACTCTCTGGTCCGCAACTTCGCGTACTGCACAATTCCGGGCGTTTCGGACATCTCGAGCCAGATGGTGAGCATGCGAGGGAGAGCCTGGTAGATGTATTTGGTGCCGTGTCGAAGCGCTTCGGCGTACAAGCGAACCACCTCTGTTCGGAAAGTCCCGTTTCGGAGGCTGGGATGCAAGGAGAGGACGATCAGCCCGTAGCGCAGGAATCACAGCGAAGAAGCGACTTACTGGACCACAGGTGTCCCTTTCTGAGCAGTATCGGCAGGCGGTCGTTCGGCGTCGGCAAGCTGATCCCAGTACCGGCCAAGATAGTACAGAGGGGATTCCCACCTGTAGTCAAATGGGATCAGGCCGTCTGGCATCTTGTCGCCGCTGAAAGACACAACTCACTCAGCAGAGAGGGCGCCTGCGTCCTTGAAGAGCGCAATGGCAGCATTCTGTTCGACACGTCCGGCTTCAAGCATCCATCGTGCGCGGCGAAGAGCAGCCTGACACGGCAACAGATGTCAGTGCTTGCATTGAGGAAACATGAGAGGATCACCCACTTTCGCGAGAGGCGTAACACCTGAGCGACCAGCAATAACAAGCGACGAATCGGGATCGTCACGGTTGAAGTTGGCCAAGATCGGCTTGAGACGATTGTCCAACTCCTGAATGGCTTTGTAAGTTTGCCCACTCGCTTTGAGAAGTTTTGCACTCTGATAGTAGGCAAAGTCGGCAGAGCAATCTCGAACTTGCAGAATTGCGCTGTAAGCGGTCTGGGAATGACCGGCTTTGCGCGCAATCTTGGAGCTCTCGAGCCAGAGATCGCCAATCATGATTCGAGCGGCTTGATCAGAAGGTGGCCTACCATGAGAACGTTTCTCAGCACGACGAGCAGAATGCAAGACAGGTGGGAAAAATTGAGGATGACATACGCAAGGCGGAATGCTGTCCTTCGCAGATTCAGGATAGGTTCGCGTGCTCGAAAGGATGGTGAAGTACAATTGAGGCGATCTTGCAAGACCTTCACGAGCTCGTTCGATGCTGATGGGACACTGCGCGATTGGTGGATCGTCCTGAGTTCGTTCAGCACATGAAGGTGGACGACCGAATCGTAGACTCGACGATATGACTCTCGACCCGCCGCTACGATAGGCCCGCCCAGCTGTTCTCGAGCTTCGAAAAAGGCTCTGTCGACCTGAGCTTCATCTCCGGCTCTCATCGCGCAGAGGACCCGGCCAAATGCGGCTTCTGGTCCATCGAGCTCGGGGACGTTGAGCGTGTCCTCTACTGCCGCCCAGTCACCAACGAAAAGCGAAGCCTCGATGTTGAACGGCGCGAGAATGCGCTCCCAGTCGACCTCATCTCCGCGGCTGCTGAGCAGACCCGTGATGTGCGTTCTCATCGAGTCTATCGAAAATGCACTGTTAGCTAGAAGACTACCCGTGAGAGAACTCGAAAGGTCGCACCATAATGACCGAGGTTGCGGAGGCACCGAAGGAGACCAACGTGATTGGCTGCATCATCAGGCTTCTGCTGTAGCTTGACCTCCCAACAGCTCTGTGCGGAGGTCCAGCGCCCGGTCGACTCGTGTTCTCGGATCTGGTGCAGGATGCTTGGCGCCAGGATCTTCGTCGAGATACCCTCCATTCCGTCGGGCTCGTCCAAATCAGCGTAGCATTCGTGCAGATTCTCGTAGTAAGCTTGTAGATCCTTGTCCATAGCGTTCCCTTTCTGGGCGCGTTGAGCCACGATGTGAGACTCGAAATTGAGGAGTGACCGGGCGTATGATTTGCAGGTGAGAGCGGCCTGGCCGACGAGGATGTGTGGGATATCTTGCAGGACACCTTCGACCACGATGAGGGCGTTCGAGAGCGTCGAATCAAGCGCGGTTTTGGTTTTGCCCTTCTTCCGCGCTGCTTTGAGGTCGGCGATACGTTTGCGAGCAAGGGTGATCCAACGACTTAGATGATCCATCAAAGCGAAGATGGTCTGCAGAGAAGCGTGAATCAGCTCGACTAGACTTACAACGCTCGTTCAAAGACCATCTGAACGTACCTGTGCCGCAAGCAGTCGACTGTTTTCTGGCAGGTTATGTGTTGGCGAAACTTGATCCGTCAGAACGACTTCCATCTCGTTCTTGATCAAATTCCGATCGTCTTCTGACCCGCAGATGAGCGCGTTGAGGACAAGGTGAGGAAGGAGATACTGGGGTACGGCAGAATCTTCGAGCTGCAGAAGACCTTCGAACGGCTTGAAAATCTCCAGAGCTTCCTGTCCCTGGATCTTGCGGTAAATTTCGACGGCAAAGCAACGGACCCAGTCGCGGAAGCTCGCCGTCGATAGGTAGATCGGGAACTGAGCAGGGGCATGATGGGGTAGGTTGCTGAGCTGAAATCGAGTGCTTAGAAGGGGACCGCAAGCTTGCTTGACGTCGGCGGGAAGGTCTGCCCAGATCTGCTGCTTCGCTTGATCGACAGTCGTCTCGCTCGCTCCAGGACCCACGTTGGCGTCGGTGAAACCACAGAATTTGAGGAGCTCCTGAATTGCGACTGCGAGGAACTCCTGATGTTTCGTGTCGTTCGTACTGCGGTATGCGCCTACAAGAAGATCCTGGATGAGTCGCAGGGCGAACCGGACGGATTCCTCGTGATTTTCGAAATTTTCGAGGACGACTGGCGGTTCTTGGACCGGTGGTAGTTCGAATCGATCAGGATCGACGGCACCGAGGAGACCAATGCATTCGCAAGCAATGTTGCGGATATCGGCGAATTGACTTCCGTCTTTGACTGCTGCGCCGAGGAGGACCTCGACGATGCGTCCGACATTTGGATCGAAAGAGTCGCCGAACGATAATGCTTGAAGTTTGTCAAAGCTCGCTGCCATGAGTTCCCGGAGCTCTTTGAGGGCTTCGGTTGTGACGGCATCGTTCTCGCCCCGAATGCGCTCCAGCAGATGGTTCGTCCAGTCTTCGAATGTCCATTTCCGCCTTAGCTTCTTCAAGGCGGCGGCTGGGCCCGCTAGTTCGGGGAGGTGACTGAGATCGGCGACATCTTGCATGTAGTTCTTGAAGCCCTCGCGGTTCTCAACGATGTATGTCAAGATTTCGCTTGCGATGCCTTTCTCCGGCCCGTCAAGCTCAGGCCAGATGTGTACAAAGCTCGAGGAGACGGGGCTGATGAAAACCCCGACATCGCTGAACCTCCCAGATGTCATGAAGGACTTGAAAGCCTCAAGAGCTGTCATCCGCAAGCCGGGGAAGGATAATGCCGTCTGTAGGGTCGCCATGATCTGGTACAACGCAAATGTCAGGACTATCATCGACTCGACAGCTCGATACAACGTACCTGAGGGGAGAACCCAGAGATGCCAGAGCCGACCTTGAGAGTGACGGCCGACAAGCTACGCACGATCTTCTGCTTGTCCCGCAAGGGTCGAAGCGTGCGAGCCTCGCGCAAACCGTTGTTCATGAAGGACAGAATGCCCACAATTGCATTCTTGAGAATTTTGCCGATCGATACTTTCGCGTTTGGCGAGCCAATTCGTGTTCTTTCGACATTGATGAGAGCGGTCTCGGCCTGCACTTGCAGGATCGTCAGCGACGGAGAGCTTTTTGGAAAGTAATTGTAGCTGCTCACCTTTGCGCGAACCTGGTCGTCTTCATCGCCAAGCTCCAGCGCCAGTGCGAATGCGATCGGCACTCGACCCGCTGTCAACAATTCCCGGATTGGACTCGCACTGGCTGCTTCCAACGCTTTGACGCCTCTATCTCGGATGACATCCTCTTCCATGAAGAGCCTCGCGACGACGTTGGCGAGTACGGCAGCTTCCTCGATGAACATGCCGGGGACAGATCTGCCCGAAGCGGTGGCGATGTCTTCGAGGAGAGTCTTGCGGTAGTGCGGGTCTGAAGAGAGGATCAGCTCTGGGATGGTGTACTCGCGCGTGACGCGCAACAGCATGTCTCGAGACTGGTGGAAACTGTCGAGCGACGCTTTGAGTGTCGATCTCGAGCTGACGATGACAGGTCCAAGAGCAGCAAAGTGAGGCTGCACAAGTGCGTATGGCCGGATACCACGGTACTCTGCAGTTTGAGCGAGCTGTCCTCCGGTTGATACGGCTCAGTAAAGATTCAAGGCAAGTACATGTGGGAGGTGAGAAGGCACCTGTAATTTGGCTTTACTCTTCAGGAATGCGTTCCCGTTGCCGAGACAGCGTATCATCCTCGCAAGGCTCTCGCATTCGAGCAACCCTTGCGGCTCTGCAACCCTGCAGTTACAAGCAAGACGAGGTATCAGAGTTTGTACAAGGCTAGACAGCATGCGCATGCACAGAAGAACGTACTTGGCAAGTTGTCCAATAAGGTGCAGAGCCGTCTCAGTCGTCTGAGCAGATCGGAACATGATCCCGTCGAGCATCTTGAATAGGTCTCGGACAAACAACATCGAGGAGCCGTGCTCTTGTTGAGCCGCCACGATGGCCAGGAGGACGCTCCTGTCAGAGCACGATGATCAGACATTGTACACGCGTGAACACCAGATGAAGTGTCGCACCCTGCCGCGACTCTCACGCTCCTGGAAGAAGCGTCGAGCTCGCGAAAAATGGCGTCGATCAAGTCGTTTCCCGGCTCGATTCCATTCGCTGGGTCGAGCTTTGTGTGCCTGATGATTCTCTGAATTGTCATGAGTGAGTTGAGTCTCAGCTTGTCTGATACGTGCTTGTTATCGAATATTCTGGCAGAGATTTGGTCGAATGCTGTAAGAAGCTCTGTCGTGAGAACACGCGTGTCTGACTGAATCGACTGGACAGCGTTGTTTGCAGAAGGGCTGAAGGTGTCACAAAGCATGCAGTTGCCAGCGAGAGGATCTTTCGAGTCGGATACAGTCACAGACGCGGACGACTTGCTCCGCGCGCAGCCGATCAAGCCGATGGTGTGGACGGAGTCGATACTACTTGGTTCCGGTAGTTCAAGCAGCGATCTGAGCAGAGTTGACGTCAGGACAGCGATGTCAGCCATCAAGTACCGCTGAGAGATCGTCAGCTTGTAGGACTTACTCGATGAGTCTGGCGATTCTCGAGTCCAAAGATTCGGTGAGATCTCCGGATTCGAGGATCTGCTTGAGCGTGTTGTCGCTTCGTCTCACTGCCCGGGCTATAATCGCATCGACGAGGCTTGCTGCACCGTCTGCGTTCTTGGCCATTTTCTTCTCTCTCCTTCTCTTGGCAGCACCCGGAATCTCGTCCGTTTCCATCATACTATCACTCGAAGGCACATCAGGTCCTTCCAAACGCCTCCGTTTTCGCACGATTTCGACCGTGTTGTTGTTCTGCGCTTCAACCGCGGCTCGCTCAGAAATGATCGAGTTGCGATTGTCATGATCAGCGAGCACGAGCGAGTAAGCTGTTGTGACGAGTACTTGATGATCTCCAGAGGCAGGCGACAGCGGGCACTCGGCGTGCTTCTGCAATTGCTGATCGAGTAGCCGCAGCGAGGCGAAGGAAAGAAGGTCGAGTGGCGAGCAAGACGTCGACAGGGCAGGTGACGGATGTGAAAGCGGATAGGCGAGAAGCAACAGGCTACAGGCTCGAAGATGGTACTGCTGCTGGTCGTTGAATAGTACCGAGACGAGGGTTTCTCCTTCGGTCGCAAGGAATCGCCAATACAGTTGACCAAGTTGAGATTGAACTGCACAGTCGCGATGGATGCGCACTGTGAGCTCGAAGAGAGATTTGTCGATAACCTTGTCGAGCTCGTCCCTCCGTTCCCTGCTCGTCTCGTCATCGAGGTCCATCGCAGCAGTATTTCGTGCTGATTCGGCCTCGCCGAGCCTGGTCGAGAAGGTTTCGGCGACCTGTTGTGCAATCAGCTGCAGTTCTACCTCCTTGCCGCCTCCTACGGCTTGGTTCACGGCGAGTCTCGCCAACGCGAGCCATTGAGCCGTCAGGATTTGTCGAACCTGAGTGATCTCGTCTGGCAGGACTTCGCGTTCTTTACCCTTTCGCGACACAGCTCGGATCGCATCTACTGATGCGAATGATGCCGGTGACGGCCAGGTCGAAACAAGCAGATTTATCACGGTTGGTCGATAATTCGCCAGAACGATTGATCCTGCTGTCGCTTGAAGCAGAATCCGAAGGATGACGAGGACCAGCGACCTCGCATGGGTGGGAGAGCGGACGTCGATCACAGGCGGGAGCCCGCTCATGGAGAAGACGTCGTCGATATCACCCTTGGAGGGCGAACGACCCGCTGCTTGATAAGCTTTTGAAGTTGCAAACATGGAGAGCGACTTTGGATAAGTCGTGTATGCGTGATGTGTTGACGGAACGAGTCCTACAGCGTTCTCGATCAGGCTTCAAGTCCTTACTCTGAACCGAGGCAAGTGGCAAAACTCTCACCTTGTGCAAGTTTGAGCATTTCTTCGATGATTTCTCTGGCCTTTCCGACACCCCCGTCTCGAGCCGGATCATCTCGTTGCGCTCCACGCCAGGGGATCCGCACAGCACTCTTCGTCAGGGCTTCGAGGATTCCAACGAGCGTACGTTCGATCTCGTTCTGCAACGACTTGCGCTCCTTTTGCAATCGCTCTCGCGTCTGCGAGTCTCTTGTTGCGAGAGTATCGACGCGATCAAAATCGAGGACCGCATGTTCGAGTGCCGAGTCGAGTCGCAGCGCTTGCCAGGTGAACCAAGTTGCAAAGTCCTCTTCTGGATTGCCTGCATCAGGACCCGTCGATGCCTGATTCGGCCGATGAGTGACGGCGACAGGCGATCCGTTCACTAGCGAGGGCGTCGGTAGGGTCTGAGGGGCGGTCGTCGAGCGAGAAGTGTACAGCAACCACCGAGGTTTGTCGGATAGACCGTGCAGCGAGCCCGGCAAGACACTTGTAAACGCGAGCAGCTTGTCGGACGTCTCGATAGGTTCTACGACGCGTGACCCAAGGTATTCAGCTGAAGTTCAAACACTCGCACTCGAGTAGAGAGCCGCACCTTTGGTCGCATTGAGCAAGTCGAGTTCGACATCCGAAAAGTACGTGCCCAACACGCTCTTGAGGAGTGCGACCTTGTTCTTGGCGTCTTCCTTGAGCTCTGGCGTGTTCGCGTCGTTCGTCTCGGGCCGTGTTGGAGTTCGGATGCATGGGAAATAAGTCGAGTGAACCGGTGCCAGACTCTTGAGCAGGTTCGCAGTAGCCTCCGGTGCAGACTGCATCGTCCGGTGCGCTGTTGTAGACGGACCAGCTACCGGCACCAGCATGCCGCAGAGATGGGGTTGCGCGTGTTGGGTGATCACTCAACTGGCTGATCTCTTTCGGATTCGCAAAGTCAATCTCCCGGCAAGACGCGTCGGTTCCGATTTTTCTCAGTATGTGAAAGCCTGCGATGCAATTACTCGTGTGATACAACTACGTCAAGGGGGAGAAACAGAATAATGTACGAGCTAGAACGAGAGGAAGAGCAAGAACTGAGACACCCGACATCAACATCTTTCAGGTTTCACGCGGGCAGGTCGGACACTGCGCCTCGAGCGTCACCATCGTCGTCTCCTTCCCTCGTGTCGCCACTGGAACCTCGTCGCGTACCCCTTGCCACGCGCTTGAAAGGTCGCTCGCCCATGCCGTCCCATCCTTCCATCTCCATCTCCATGCCTTCCCCAGTGCCTTCGTGCTCCGCTGTGCCCGCACGTCGAGCTTCCGGTTCGATCGCGACATCGACCACGTCATCTGCTGCTGCGCTCGGGATCCCCCATCTGCGCTTCATGCCGAGACTCATCGCGTCGGCACCGATTTCAGCCGCTTCGAGCCCTACGGGACCTAGCGGGATCGGCGTTGCTTGCCCCGATCCTGTCGCCGATGTAGTCCCTTTCCCTCGACTCGAGGTTCGACTTCTGAGCGATCTCGAATGATGATGCGAGGTTGAACCGCGTGCGATCGGACTCAGTGGGAGATTCACGGTCGACGAGAGTGGCGAGGCCGATGCGGAAACCGTGTGGGTCGAGCTGGTGTGCAGTGATGGGACAGGAAATGGGTTCGGGCGCGAAAGGGAGCTTGCACGGAACGATGCTGGCGAGAAGGACGGTGAAGCAGGGGCAGAGCTCGTGCTCGGGACCGGTGCAGTGGATTGTCGAGGTTGGTAGGACGAGTTGGAGCGGCTGAGAGGTGCAGAATTGGTCGCGGAGATGGAAGACGTCGATGGTGTCGTCGCGCGGTGCTGGAACGGACCGGGTCGATGGGGAGAGGGCGGAGCCAGTGTCGCCGAAGCGGGTCGAGGTAGGGGCGAAGGAGCTTCTTCCTCTTCGGTGTCTTCCTCCTCCGCTTTGAGTGCTTCTTGTCTCGCGCTATATCAGTCGTCTTGATAAAGTCAGTTGGACTCGCGGTACGAAGAGGAGAGTCTCGAGCTGACCAGATGTAATCGATCAACCTTGATACGGACGACGAGTTTGGCTGTGGGTGATCGAGGGTCGTCTGCAGGAACTCGAGAACATCTTGCAGAGCTTCCTTCTTGCCGGCGAGATACGCTGCACGGACCAGAGAGCCAAGCGAGGACACGGAGTCACAGGGGAACGAGAGAAGCGAACGGGTCAGCCGATCCATCATCCTCAGGCGTGATCGCAGCTAACTCACCGGCAGCACTAGCCTTCTTTGATGCCTGGTACATGGTCGTGATCGATAGCGCGGCGTGACGGAACGCCTTCTGGAGGTCTTCGCCCGGAGGGGGCGGAAGTGCCCCGTTCAGCTGGCCGAGAGACTCCATGACTCGTTCGAGATGCACGCGTAGTCGTGCCAAGATTCTTGCGTCAAAAGATCAAACGTGTCGATACAGAGGAGGTGGTTGAGATGGGCGTCAAGTCTAGATGGATCCGGCGCCAACGTCAACCCGCGACAATGTTGGTGTGTGTCCCATCTCTCGCGCTTTTCTCTAGCGCACTGTACGTTCTTTTGAGCAGTATGACAATGTACGACAAGCTAAGGCTACAGCAAAAATAGTACCGAAAAATACATCGCGCGGTCTGGCGCATGGTCAGGCTCGAGAGTCTTCCGACAGTCCGAGCCCATTTGCGTTCGGCAGTTCTAGCGGTGCCAGAGTAGGACGTTGGATCGGGAACGGATCAACATCCTCCTCTTCGGGGGTGCGAATGCTCGAGGGGGCCTGGCCAAAGCCCTGCGACGGTTCCTTGACACCTTCGTCCGATCCCCGTTCTCTGCCCACAAGCTTGCGACTGACCAGCCCGGCCATCCATCCGAGCCCTTGCCGATTCAGCGAGTACAAGAAGGACGTGATCGGGAAGAAGCCTTCAAGCACTTCTTTCAGGCCCCAGAGATCTTCGTGAGCGATGATCCTACCCTCTTCGTCGAAGAGGAGATGTGTCTGAAGCTTGATGTGTAAAGTCGTCAGGGTCGAGGCGATCAACCGTGGGCTGAGCAACGACAGGAGCGAAGTGATGCCTGAAATCGAAATCGCCGGGTGTGTTTTCGAAAAGATCCCGTCAGAAGTCGGGGTCCCAAAGAACGATTCTCGTATCGACGCTGTCGGGGTTTGCGGAAAGGGAGTGCCGGGAAGGGAGAATACCGAGAACGCTCGCCGTCTCGACGGAGTCGCACTGGCGTCTCCGTAGAATTGTACCTGCTCCGAATGCAGGAACGGGAGCAGCTCGAGATGCAGCGTGTGCGAAAACGACATTATGCGGTGGCCGTCTGTGGACGAACGCTTGTCAGTTCGGACCGAGAAAGCAGTCAAGCCCCGCTCGGAAACGGACCGAACGAATGACTGTCGGTGACATCGCCCAACTCGCTCCAGCTGACACCTGGCACGAGCGCCAACAAGCCAAACAGGTCACCGATTGCGTCTCTGCCTTTCACGAGCGAGAACGGGTTCTCAAAGACTGTCAGACACGATCGAACGATTAGCACTCGTCGCTGGACGGTGCAAGACTGCAGAGCCCTTGTCACTTACAAGCTGCCGTATCGTAGCGCTCTGCAATCACGCGCTCTCGGTCTTTGCCCTTCTGGCCGTACAGTCCCGCCTGAACATCGATGACCGCCTCGCGGAAATGGCTTGGCTTGAGCGTTCGGGGCGAGTTGAACGGGTCTTGCAGAGTGGGTGGCTGACCGTTCTTGAAGGACGTTGGCGGCGGCGGAATGGCTACCGTGAATGGAAGAGGGCGCGAGAGCCGCCGAGACCGGGGACTTGTTGTCGGCATGACTCAGTCGCGGGTTTGTCGCGCACGCAAATTGAAATGATATCGCTTGAAGAGTTTCTTGAGCCGTGCGGCGTTGTCAGGATGTCGAAAGGTTGTCGTCAAGGTGAGAGCGCAAGGAGAGCGGCGCCAACGCATGATGTCCGAAAACTGTGCACGTGAGGTGTCCGCATTCGGTCTAGACCATATGCGCGACAGGGGGTCGGCACCAACTTCTGATTGTATATTTGAGGTCCATAGCGATTCTGTGCAAGACCTGGGACTTGTACGCTCCAGCTGAGCGTCGAAGCGCTGGACCGCAAGACGGAGATGAGCCCGAGTCCGAGAGATGACCCCGCGAGTCCGAGCGTCTCTCGGTTCGGGGTTTCAGCCGAGCCCGAGCCGAATTCTGCGTCAGCGGCTTGCGGCGCAAAAAAGACGTGTCTTCCTCAGGCTGCTCTCGCTTCTGCTCTTGTTCCTGCCCTCACATTCATCTCCAGACTCATCATGGTTCAAAACAACACCCTCCTATATGCTCAATTGCCTGAAAGCGATGTCGTCCCCGGTACCCACCTCAAGAAGGAGACAAAGGAGTTTGACGTCGACTCCGTTTCGCTCGATGGCGGCTTCGTCCTGAAAGCCCACGCCATCAGCTTGGACCCATACCTGCGCGGTCGCATGCGCAAGCCCGAAGCGAAATCTTACAACCAGCCGCTGGAACCCGGAAAACCGCTCGAAACGCTTGGAGTCGGAGAAGTCGTTCGCTCGGATCATGCTGACATCAAGGTCGGCTCGATCTGGCGCGGATTGATCGCAGCGTCGGACTACTCCGTCGTCAGTGGCATTGGACTCAAGAAAGGAAAAATCATTGCGAACGAGGAGCAACTGCCTTGGACGAACCTTGTCGGAAGTGTCGGCATGCCTTCTGCAACGGCTTGGGTCGGTTTGTTCGACGTTGGCAAGATTCAAAAGGGAGAGACCATTTTCATCTCTGCATGCTCGGGCGCAGTGGGCCAGATCGCCGCTCGTAAGCCTCTCCCGCTCTGACCGTCTCGCGGCCCCGTCTGACTTGCGATCTCGCCATGAAAGAAATCGCGAAGCGTCACGGACTCAAGGTCATTGGAAGCGCCGGCTCGGACGAGAAAGTCGAGTTCTTGAAGTCGATTGGCGTCGATGTCGCTTTCAACTGTGAGTGTGCTCCCTTCGATTATAATCTGTTCCTCCCGCTTCTCGACTGAGTCTTTATTTTCTGCCTTTTGCACAGACAAGAAAGAAGATACCCAGAAAGTTCTCGAGCAGAACCCGTTCGATGTCTACTTTGAGAACGTCGGAGGCGAAACCCTCGATGCCGTGCTCGCTACGATCAACCAGAAGGGCCGAATTATTGCATGCGGTGCAGTCAGTCAATACAATTTGCCCAAGGACAAGCAATACAAGCTCAGCAACTACATGCAAGTGGTCGTCAAGTCGATCCGATGGGAGGGCTTCATCGTTTCGAACCACGACCTCTCGACTTTCGAAAAGGAGATGCCCAAGCTCATCAAGTCGGGAGAAGTCAAGTGAGTCTTCCGAGTTTGTGGTTCTGGTGACCGAGGTTGTGATTGACCTTGTGAGGTGCGCACGTAGGATCCGCGAGCACATTGTTCACGGACTCGACAACGGAGAGGCATTTGCCGACCTCCTCAGTGGTGCAGCGCACGGAAAGGTCGTTTACTCGATCGAGTAAGGTTCAGAAAGAAGTCGATGTAATCGCAAGCAGTACCATTAGCATTCAGGAACCATGACCATCGAGAGTCTCAATTAGCGACGAGAACCCTTGATCTCCTCAACGGCGCGCTTCCGCCAGACGACGCAACCCGCTCACAAGCCTCTTCGTAATACGTATGACGCATCGACCCCTTTAGCCGAGGCATCCTTTGTCTATTGTTCCAGCTCGGACTCCAATGAGCTCACTCCCCTAAGGGGACGCACTGACCCCCTTCACCGCTTTGTCTGTTGCATCTGTGCACAGCTGGCGCCCACACAGGTAGCACTCCATGACAGCTGCTCGATGATGTCCCTTTCGTTCATTCCTGCCCTCATCCTCAAATTCATCCCCAGATTCATCATGGTTCAAAACAACACCCTCCTGTACACTCAAATGCCCAAGAGCGATGTCGTTCCCGGTACCCACCTCAAGAAGGAGACGAAGGAGTTTGACGTCGACTCCGTTTCGCTCGATGGCGGCTTCGTCCTGAAAGCCCACGCAATCAGCTTGGACCCGTACCTGCGCGGTCGCATGCGCGAAGCCGAAGAGAAATCGTACATCGAGCCGCTTCAAGTTGGAGCACCGCTCGAGACGCTCGGCGTGGGAGAAGTCGTCCGCTCGGACCATGCTGACATCAAAGTCGGCTCGATCTGGCGCGGATTGATCGCAGCGTCGGATCACTCCGTCGTGAGTGGCATCGGACTCCATAAAGGACAAGTTATCGAGAACAAGGAGCACCTCCCCTGGACGAACCTTGTCGGGAGTGTCGGCATGCCTTCTGCGACGGCCTGGGCCGGCTTATTCGACGTTGGCAAAATTCAGAAGGGAGAGACCATTTTCATCTCTGCATGCTCGGGCGCAGTAGGCCAAATCGCCGCTCGTAAGCTTCTCCCGCTCTGTCCGTCTCGCAGCGTCGGCTTACTTGACTATTTGCTATCAACAGAGCTCGCCAAGCGTCACGGACTCAAGGTCATCGGCAGTGCCGGCTCGGACGAGAAAGTCGACTTCTTGAGGTCGATTGGCGTCGATGTCGCTTTCAACTGTGAGCGTCGTCCCTTCGAGCGCGATTTCTTCCTCCCGCTTACACCTGATTCTCCATCCTTCAATTACTTCACAGACAAGAAAGAAGATACCCAGAAAGTTCTCGAGCAGCACCCGTTCGATGTCTACTTTGAGAACGTCGGAGGCGAAACCCTCGATATCGTGCTCGCTACAATCAATCAGAAGGGTCGAATTATTGCGTGCGGTGGAGTCAGTCAGTACAATTTGCCCAAGGACAAGCAGTACAAGCTCAGCAACTACATGCAAGTCGTTCTCAAATCCATCCGCTGGGAGGGCTTCATCATTTTGGACCAGGACCTCACAGCTTTCGAAGAGGAGATGCCCAAGCTCATCAAGTCGGGAGAAATCAAGTGAGTGTTCCGAGTTTGTTGTTCCGGCGAGCGAGATTGTGATTGATCAGGGACGGCCTACACGCAGGATCCGCGAGCACGTTGTCCGCGGACTCGACAACGGAGAGGCATTTGCCGATCTCCTCAGTGGTGCAGCGCATGGAAAGGTCGTTTATTCGATCGAGTAAGGTTCAGACAGAAGTAGTTGTATTCGCAAGCAGTACCGTCAGAATTCAGGGACTTTCGAGAGTCTCAGTTAGCGACGAGAACCCTTGGCTCATGAGCTCCCCGCACTGAAATACTCTTCAGGCTCAGAGCGCTTTATGCCATAGCTCGGGGGTAAAGCTTTCTTCAAGTCTTGCTTTCGCGCGCATGCTTTCGAAGTCCTGTATTCCGAAGTCTTGCTTCTTGCTCCACTGGTTTCTCCTGTTTCACAGCTTGTTTGGCCAATCGCAATCCAAGGCTTGAGCCTTGAGCAGGGCTGCCGTCATGCTGTCGGTGATCATGGAACGGTAAAGCCGCGGATCATCGTCCTTAAGGCATCGATTTCTCGATTTTTGGTGGCCGTGCTAGCTTGATCTCATAAGGATACCTGAGAGTGATACTGCCTTTTCTGCTGGAAAAAACGCTGCCCGAGGGGATCGCGACGTATTCAATTTCGCCAAGTGAGGCGCTGTTTGGCTTGACCAAGGACCTGCGTCGACTCATGCCCCGGTAGGGTTGCAAGCCTGTAGAGCGCACGCCGACTATGCTCGTCGACTGGCTCATCGTCCTGCTACTCGCCTCGGTCCCGTCAACATCGGCACAGATCTTGCTTTCATCGCCCCGCTCGTGTTTAGGAACCGATTCCAGCGTCGCTCCAGTCGACCAGCAACTCGTATTCTCGCAGGTCTATTCACAGTACGACCAAGGGCAGACTGAGCCGAACGAATATGGATATGGAGTCGATCTAAGCCAGATTCCCCCGGTGTACAACCAACAGGGCTCGCGGCTGACCGGCACCGGAGACGTGCTCCGAGTAGTCTTGACGGGCAATACGGTCACTTCGAGCGAAGGATACAGCAATGACACGAACCTCGTCTCAACTCTCGTCCTCAATTCCGAGATCCTCACGTTCCAGGTCTTCCACAACTCGAGCGCTCTATGCTCTTCGATCCGAACGACAAGTGGCGACACGGGCACCATTACCAATGGAACTGCAACTGTGACCGAATCGGGATGTCCGTACAGCGGCGACATCGCGCTCGGATTCTCCGTTCCCCTAACGGATTCGTACCCATTCACGACGATCACGACGAATCTTGTCGCGCTCGATCCTTCAAACCCGGCGCTTCGGCTCGCCTGTTACGACTTGACGTTCACCCCGTACTATCCAAAACATTTTGGCTATCCTCTGATCCGTTTCGGTAGGTTCAACCTGCTACAGTTCTGCGAATCGAGCGAAAATGCCTGACTCTCGTCTGTCGCATAGTCGCAATTGGCATGCTCGCCCTCTATCTGCTCCTTTACGTCATCGCCCGAGCGTTCGCGTCGTACACAGCTTGGCTCTCGGACAACGAAGCGCACATTGCCTCTTCGCTCACGCTCAAAATCACTTCGGCGAGCGATCCCTCGATGCGGCAAATGTGGGGCTCGATCTGGTTCAATGCATGGGCCGGGAAGCAGGTCATCCTGAGTGGGAGTCTCAGGCGGTTTGTGACAGCGGAAATTCGGGAACTCTTTGTTACGGTGGCCTGGTTCACGCTAGTCGGTACCGTGGCAGTCGATTGGCCAGGATTCGCATGTACGCTACGTGTATGTCCCTCATTCGGAACAAGGAGCTGACGCTCGCTGCTACCCCGACAGATCCGGTTTTCAAACAGACCCCATGGACCGCGCTCGTCTGGAACAACTCGCTTCCGTTCACCTCTCCCGGACAGTCCGTATATCCCCAAGCTGGAAGAACCCTTCCTTCGTCGTTCGCCTCGCAGATGCAGGACGCCAATTCTCCGCTCTATCTTGACGAGACGCTACCGTCCGTCTTGCTCGATCTTGAGGGGTCGAATCGAGGAATTGAGAAATGGGCACGCATGATCGGCGTGCGACACCAAGACATTTGGAGTGTGTGCGCCTTTACGTTCTTTGCGATCTGTGCGGCCGTGATTGGGGCGCACGCGCTGTTCTTCGCGTTCGACGCCTTTCTCGACGCTGTTGGCCCCAAGCGTATTGGAGGAAGGGGCCAAAGTGCAGGTTCGGTCATTCCGCCGCCGCTTCGCCGTGACGACACGTCCTACTCGGTGCAGAAAGAATCGATCCACGAAGGCCGGGATACCTCTATAGGACAATACCTCGACAGCGGAGACTACGAGGAGGAGAACTTTGTCAACGAGAGCGCAGACTATGGACATCGGCCCGAAGACGACTTCCCTTCGTGGCGACTCCACCTCGCCCTCCTGCAGGGCAATCTCACCCGAATCCTCCTTCTGTTCCACCTGCCCTTGACAATCTTTTCGGTTTATCAATTGACATTGCGCTCCGAGGCGCCAAAATCGACATTTGTGCTCGCGATTATCACGCTTGCGGTCGTGTGCGTCGCATGGCCGCTCGCCCTTCTCTGGACAATTCACGCCAAACCGTCACGCGAGCTGTACACTTCCCTGCCGGTATTACTCTCGACTGGCGTACTCTACAACACATACGCCGAAGAGTGCTGTCTCTTCCCGATCGTCACCTTCGCTGCAAGTCTCGTGGTTGGAGTCATCATTGGTGCCGCGCAATCGGCGGGGACAGCTCAAACGGCAGTCATCCTGCTCGTCGAGGTAGCTTCGACCGTTTGTCAGTCTCTGTGGCTGCCCTGGAACGACAATGCCGCCATGGGCCCTCTCGCATTCCTCCTCTCGCTCGCCCGCATCGTCATCGCCGTGCTCCTCGTCGTCCTCTCTCCGACAGTCGCCATTTCGAACGAAGCGGGATCCTGGATTGCCTACATCGTCTTCCTCGTACAAGGCATCGTCATCCTGCTCCTTCTCGCCGTCCTCGTCTTCAAATTCTTCGAGCTCGTTGTGCGACTGGTCGGCCGGGTGCTGTTCGACGAGAGTCGCAGCGGTCGAGGCGGAGGTCTGTTTGGTGCGTTGAGAAAACTCGATCGAGTTCGAGGTGGGAAGAAAGGCGGTGGAGGACCCAAGCCTCGAACAAGTGGGGACGCGAGGCGACGTGCGATCGAAGCGAGGCGGCGGAGGATGCAGCGCGAGCGGCTGAGTGGTGCGAGCGAGTCGACGGTTGGCACGCGAACTCACATGCTCGCGCATCCGGTTCGACCAGGACGCGCATCACCTTCATCATCCATGAGCCTCGATACGAGGCGTTACGCGTCGTCTGGACTGGTCGACGAAGATGGTCACATCATGTCGTCTATGGCTGGAGGAGCTTGGAACGGATCCGACCGTACGCTCGGCTTTGTCAAACCTGGAGCTTACGCCAGCAACGCGGCAAGCGGTCCAGTACTCAGGAAAGCGCCTGCTGCCTGGGGAGAACACGCCGTCACTCTCGTTCCAGCGACTGCAGCTCCAGCACCCTCCTCCAGTGCGAGTTCAGGGTTCACTCGCGTCGGCGGCGGACGCTCTACCCACAAAAACCCTTACGATTACACAAAGCCATCTACCGCCACTTCCGCTTATCCCCCGTACCCTCCTGCTTCCTCTGATGCATACGGCGCGACGACCCGTGCTGGGATGCCAGGGAACCCTCGTCGACTCTCGCAATCTGCAGTAGTGGAGATGGCCGGCTCAAATGCGTTGTCGGACTCGCCTCCGCTCTCTCGGCATGCCACTCGTCCCTCGCTGCAACTCCCGTCGTCGTCTGCCCTGCTCTCAAACACAGTGTCGCACTACTCGACGGGTCAGCTCAGTGACGGACGTCGCGCTGCTCGTGCCAAGCCAAAGGGCTTCTTTGGCAGGTTCAAGCAGAGGCGAGCGACGCTCAGCGAGGACGAGTTCACCGATGACACGGACGACACGGACGACGACAGACCAGCAAGGCGGAAATGGGGTGGGGTCAAACTCGGCGCATGGAAACGACGTCGCGATGAAACGGAGGTCGAGCAGCCAGAGTTGTACCAGGAGAACGCGCAGATCGAGCCGATCGACGGTGAAGCCGCCGCGGCCGACTCGTCCGAGAAAGGATTTTCGGTCGTGCGCAAACCTCGACCACGTCCAACTGCACCACCCGTCCCTACAGTCGCTACCGGAGGCGCTTCAGCCGAAGTCGAATACCTCGCTGAACCTGTCACGTCACGTTCGGTGTCACGGGAAGAAGAGATCGCGGCCGAACCGCCGCAGAGTCCAACTACTGAGAGCACCGACCCGCTTCTCGCACGACAACACACGCCTTCGCTGCCTCCAGGAGCAGCGCCGCCTCGAAATCAACTTCCACATGTCTCTGTCGAAGCGCCGAGTCGTCCAAGCTCGTTGCGCGGCGAATCGTTCGGGTACTGGGACGAATCTTGATTTTGAAAAGTAGGACTCTTTAATTTGTACTCTGCGCATCTGCCCTTGTTTGTATTTCACGACAGACACTTTTTACGACCTTGTTGCAAGAAACGTTCGCGGTATTGAGCTCTCGAGAGACCTAAGCGCGATGATTCTTCAACATCTCCTGACGTGTTCGATGGGCCCGCACCGCACGGCGCACGCGCGTGATCCAAGTTCCTCTCGTCCTCTCATCCAACTTCTCCAATCCCCGACGGTCGTGCATCGCGTCCGGCTCGGACAGCTTCGCCAGCTTCCTGCCTCGCGACCCTAACCCAGCCCGCGATACCTACCGCTTCGCAGCCCAGGTTCACGTCTCTTTCCGCATCTTTCCCCTTCCCCGTCATTGTTCCCACAACATGCCTGCGACCCGGACACGAAGCGTGATCGCTTCATTCAGCATGGTCATGGTCATGTGGGCGTTCGCGTTGCTGTCGGTCGTGCCAAGGGTTGATGCGAGTGCGCTCACGACCACGATCAACGCGAACGAACGGACGTGTTTCTACGCGTTGGTGGACAAGGTCGGCGAGAAGGTGAGCCCGAGTTCTCTCCTCTCGAGACGAGTTCCGTACTGACCCCAAGGCGATCGGCTTTGCGTTTCTCTCAACGATAGGTCGGATTCTACTTTGCGGTACGTCGCTCTCCTCTTCATTTTGGAGGGTTGGGCACACGGAATTGACGATACTCATCGCTCACACCCCGTAGGTACAATCGGGAGGATCATTCGACATTGATTGGGTCGTGACGGACCCGACCGACACGATCATCATTGATGGCGAGCGCGAACGTCAAGGAGATTACATCTTCACGGCGCACCACACGGGAGAATACTCGTTCTGCTTCTCGAACGATATGTCGTCGTTCTCGGAGAAACTCGTCGATTTCGATATCATGGTCGAGAGTGAACCTCGTCCGGTCGCACCGGCGAAACCGACCGCGTTGACCGAACAGACGAGCAGTCTCGAAGAGAGCATCTACAAACTCAGTGGCAGTCTGAGCAGTATCCAGCGAACCCAAAAGTATTTCAGGACACGCGAGAACCGCAACGTGAGCTCCGATCTCTCGTCTCTGGAAGAAGTTGCGCGTCAAGGCTGATCGAATTGGGTGATCCAACCACCGCCATTCCTTTCGAGACAGGTCAGCACGGTCAAGAGTACGCAGTGGCGCATCTTGACGTTCTCGCTTGCCGAGAGCGTCTTCATGTGCGGAATGAGCGCTTTCCAAGTCTGGGGTCAGTCCTCTTTCTTATCTTTCAGTCCACTTGGTCGTCGTGACGCACATGTTGAGCTCTCTCTATACCTTATATCGCAGTCGTTCAGCGGTTCTTCTCTGGACCGTCACGACGGAGGCAAGTTTAAACGGGATCACCATGGAAATAGTTACGATATTCACGAAATTGCAGCTCAGTGTGAGAGAGAGCGAGAGATCTGTGTGACTATTCTGCATGACAATAGTGCGAAAAGAGCGATGGTTCGTGAAGCGAAATTGCGGGTATGCCCCAATGCGGTGCAGGTTGACTTGCAGCGGTTTTCGACCGTGAGCATGCATGGCTCTTCACCTCCCGGCGCACACGTTGCAAGATGCACCGCCATCTAATTTGACGGGGATCCACCTCAATGCGGACGGGAGCGTGTTTGCCGCATCGACAACCGAAGGCTGGATCGTCTACCGCACACATCCCCTCGAAGTGCTCACGCGTCGAGGCAAGTCATGCAAACTACCTCGTCCTGCAGCTCTACTGACTCGCGACGCGGTTATCAACCGATAGATGCGCCAGACTCGTCGCTCGGAATGGTTGTGCCCCTCGAACGCACCAACATCCTCCTCGTCGTTGGAGGCCCTCCATCGCCGCTGTACCCGCCCAACAAGGTCGTCTTTTGGGACGACAAGCTCTCGTGTGCTGTTGCTGAACTCGAGTTTCGCGAGGACGTGCGGGGCCTCGCAGTCAGGAAGGATCGGCTCGTAGTGGCGCTCCGACGTCGCATCATCGTTTATGTTCTCGGCGTGGGCACCGTAGGCATCTGGCGAGAGGGATCCTACGACACGTGCGACAACCCGAAAGGTGCGCTCTGTCCTCCGTCCTGTGCGCCCACATGTCAGCTGACTTTGTACCGACGCTCGCCCGCCCAGGTCTCGTCACAATGGCATCCGACCCTGGCTCGTCTCTCCTCGCATTCCCGGGACGACAAGTCGGTCAGGTGCAGATTGTGCGTTTGCCCCCGTACGCGCCCGACGACCCCCCGTTACCTCCCCCTCCGTCGCACGATCCCACCTGTGCGCCTCATCCCTCCGTGTCGATCATTGTCGCCCACACTTCGGCCCTCTCGGCCCTCTCGACCACGCCTTCTGGCTCGCTGCTTGCGACTACGAGCAAGCAGGGTACACTCGTGAGAGTGTGGGACCCGACGAGCAGCCATCTCGTCAAGGAACTCCGCCGTGGTACCGATACTGCAGAGATCTTTGGCCTCAGTTTCAGGAGAGATGGAGGAGCGATCGCAGTCAGCAGTGACAAGGGCACTGTCCATGTTTGGAACTTGCGGACCACGAGGGAGGACCGCAGGAGGACTGAAGGCACCGACAGCGGCTCGTCGTAAGGGTTTCCTCATTGCCCCGTTCGCGCAAATTTGGTCGCTTGTCCGTCTGACCCAAACGACGAGTCAAACTTGTAACGAGTAGAACTCCGCGACAGAAACAGTACTCTCTCCTCAAGCCGTACCTCCCAAAGTATTTCTCTTCAGAATGGTCTCATTCTCAGTTCCGCCTGCCTTCGCCCGCGTTCCCCGCCTCACGCCTACCCTCGTTCTCGATTCCGTCTACAAACGCGACAGCGCCCCCATCAGCGCCTCCGACCGTCGAAGACGACCGCTGTATCTGCACTTGGATTGAAGTCGAACAGAGCGACGACGAACCAGAAGAGGAAGATCCATCACGATTTGCAAGTCGAGCATCGACGCCAACCCTCTCGAGTATCCCTCGGTACTCGTCCGTCTCGACCTCGCACCCCACTGCTGCGAATCGAGGACGTGAGGGCAGTCCTGGTTCTTCTTCACGCGCGCATTCGCTCGCTTCGTCCCCAGCTCGAGGGCCGAACAAAGACGGCCCCACTGTGAAGCCGTCCCTGCGAAGACAATCCTTGCGCCCGTCCGGCCAGGTCCAGCCCTCACCGGCGGCCCCTCGTCGGAAACGAACCGAGTCTCAACTCGTCGCGATCACGCAATCTGGAGGATGGTTCAGAGTCGCTCTCGACCCTGAATACGGCGTCGAGAATCGATCGATGAAAGGGAAGGGCAAAGAGAGAGAAGTCGAAGGTGGTAAACCTAGAGACCAGGTGATTGGATTGAGTCGGGATTCAACCCAGTCTTGTCGTTTGCTCGAGTACAAGAGGTTCGGGACAGATGGATGGTGAATTGTCCTCTCCTCTCTATACGTACGTTTGCCCTTCAAGCCAAAGGTTTCGGGACCGTGAGGTCCCCGCGTCCTTCAGATTTCCTTTTTGCCATTTCTTTTCTCCGACCCCTTTCTTCTCAAAGAGTTCCACATCTACGCTCGCATATTGTACCAAAAGATTCGCATTGCTTCTCGTAGTTTTGTATACCTTAGTTCACGTATCTGTATCAAACGTTTTAGCACCGTTCCGACGTTTCCAAGCTGCTGCGCCTCTTGTGAGAGTTTTGCATGGCTTGTCTGGATCGAGAAAGCCATATATCAGAAACTGTACAGGAAAACGAACGGCTGTACCGCCGCTCACCAACCTCGCGTTGGGGGGCCCAAAGTGAAAGAACTTGCTTTCAAAGCGCGCACATCCCGAATTCAAGCTGAGACCTGCTTGCAGTCTTCGCCAACGCATGGCCTTGCCTCGAAGCTTTCCCTCCTCAAAGTGGTCTCCTTTGTAGGATTTTTAAGCTAAAAGTATCAACCTACAGACCAACGCGGTCAAAGCGGTATAAATACTGTAATCACCTTTGCAGACTTTGCACCAGATGAGGACTTGCCTTGCTTAGAAACGTATGCATCTTCTTACGAAAGGAAAGCAGTGGATACTAGACATGAAGGTCTGTATGGTCGTGTAAGACACGGCCAGAGACCAAATCAAAAAGGAGGGCTGCTGTATCCTGGGCTCAAGCTGACTTCTGGAAATTCACCTGCACTCTTGCCCCCGCGCGCATTGCAAGTCGACTATTCTTGAGACGCTCCAAGCGATTCTGCGTGCCTGTTCATAACGTACAAGGGACTCTTGTACATCTTCGCTGGTGAGATTGCTCACTGGCCGAGGTCCCAGCTCATGAACATGTTTCGAGCGCTTCAAAGAAACATTTGTGCGTGCTGTATTTCGATCGACGAGAGCGAAACCCCCGATGCATTCAGATTACTATTATCTCGTCTGACGATTTCGATAGGCAATAGGCAGTGAAGATTGCAGTTGGGTTACATCGACAACATGCAAGGGTCTCTAATCAACAGTTGATGCCAAGGTATCGGCATGTCCGAATCGCTCAAAGAACTTGGCAAACAAGTCGGTCAGGTACGTGACATCCTTCGTTCCAGCCATTTCTCGGATACTGCATGATCAGGAATGCGCATTCAGCATGAGCGGCGGTGGGGTCAAGCATCATCTTGGCTTACGAGTGCATCGAGAGAATCGGTGCTCCAATGTCGACTGTTCGAAGTCCAATCTTGGATACGAGGGGACCGACTGTAGGCACGAATTCGTGACTGTGTCAGCACGGGCGACTGGCGAGCAAGGAGCCGAGAAGAGCATACTCGTCGATCCACAGGGGCAGTCGTTCCGAACGGCGTACTCTTGCAAGGGTACTCCCGCTTCGGCTGCGATCCGACGCAGCGGGAACACGGTTTGAGAAGTGGTGGCGTATCGCTGCTTCGAGTTCGACTTGATCGCGATACCCGAGTTCATGAGCGGTCGGTGGTTCTCCTCGTGCTTCTCAACAAACGAAGGGTGCACGCTGTGTCCGACATCCGAACTAAGCAAGAACGAGCTCGCGAGGGTACGCTGGTACGCCTCGGCTTCCGTCTCGCCGTCGACCTTGAGTGCGACCGCAACGCGTTCGATGCACGACTCGATAAAGTTTGACTCGGCTCCGTAGGCAGACACGGACCCGACTTCTTCGTTGTCGAAGAGTGCAGCCATGGCAACTCGGCCGTCGGAAGGAGCAGACGACTCAGGGGAAGCGATGAGGCCCTCGATGGCAGCGTAAGACGAAAACAAATTGTCGCAGCGGGGCGCAAAGATGAACTCGTTCTGGTCAGAGGACAAGAGGTCAGCTTCATTTTCCAGGCAGTAACTGTCTGAAACAAGCTTACGAGGGCACCACCGATCGTGGCAGGTTCTGTTGGACAGCAAAGTTGAATATTCAGCTTCCTTACGCTGATACCACGAGCGATACTCTTGGCTTCGAAACCAGTGAGCAAGAGGATCGTGCTTACGAGTGTCGTAGAGGGAGAGTTCGAAATCGTGGATCTGGGAGGGCGCAATCGATTCGCCGGTTGTCTCGCTGAGGTTTTGCGCGAGTAGATGCAGCAGGATAGGGTGATGATGCGAAGTGATGTCGAGGGGATCAGCAAACGAAACTTCGGCGGAAGAATTGTTTTCGTCGACGAATGCCTTGTTGAGCTCTTTCGATGCGAGGGCGAGGATCGGAACCTGTCATGCATGCGTCTCGGCGTCAGGAAAGAACTTCGCACCTATACTACATTCGCTAGGATGGTTACCATCTGGGTTTCGGTGTTGTATGCAAGCTTGTCGTTGACAGTGCGGTCGAGATGGATTGCGAGAGTGGGCATGCGCAGGATGGGTCTGTCGACCTTGACCAAATGGGACGAGTACGAATCCTTCGCGGCGCCCTTGGCACCGGAAACCACAACTCGACCGGCGATGGAGAGGTCGCGATCCAACCAAGTCGCCCAGATGCCTCCACCGTACGTCTCAACACCGACTTCGGCAAAGCCAGCCTTCTCGCGCTTCGAGACGGGCTTGACAATGAATCGGGGCGAGTCGGTGTGGGCGCCAACGATGGACATGCCAAGCGGAGCGTCTTGCCCTTCGCCTTCGGGTACGGTGAACGCGATCAGGGACGACTGGTTGCGGGTCACGTAGTATTTCCCGCCTCGCTTGACCCTGCCGTTCGCCCACGACTCGCGCTCGTTCAGGCGCTGGAACCCTTTGCCCTCGAGACCTGCCTCGCTCGAGCAGACACGTCAGCACGAGCCGGATCGACGGCGATTCCTGGACGACTACAAGCTCACGGGAGACGCAGTTGTGCACGGCATGAAACGGTGTCGGGCTCGCATTGACGAACGAGACGAATGAGGATGCCGATTTGAGGATTTGAGGGGAACTCATCGCGGTCTGCGCGGGCGGCGGATCGAATGCCCGTTTAGTCTTCTGCTGTGATCACGCGAAGCTCGCTGCAAGACGAGCTGAGGCAACAAGACTGACCATGAGGTGAGGTTAGCCAGGAGCCACGAGGTGCCGTTCCGAAGTTTCGGACTCCGCGCGTGGACGCGAAGTCAAATTCGCTCTCTTTTTCGCTGCGCTCACAAGCTTCCCTGTAAGCACGGCACATGTCACTACATACTCATTGGCAATGTCGAGACACAGCAGCAAATACTCTCGGGAAGACTCTGATATTTTTTCAGTACTGTAATCTTTACCCGGGGGACTTGCAGCTTTCTTTGATGCTCGTCAGGGTGTCAATGTCGATACACCTTTAAGCGCGAATGAGGGCTCGGCATGCGAAAGAACGCTTGGGCTTCTTGGCGTCAGGATACTCGTCACTGCTGCGACACTGGTGTTTTCCGTTTCCCTTGGGGCGCGAACTCCCCGAAGTTGAGTTAGTAACACTGAACCCGTTCCTCGTACATGAGCGGTGTCTGTCGCGCGTATCGGCACCGAGTTACCCCTCTGGCTGTAGTTGGCATGTTTGCGAATGCCACGGCCAGCACGGATTTCGACCACACTCTGTTTCGCTATGCGCTGTCCGTCGTTCGCGACAGCAATCAGAAAATTGCAAGGGGCTTAAATAACCAGTGCCTCCGAAACAGTGCGCCTTCGTCGCTCGCCTTGTTGCGCCGTCCCGCGGGGCAGTAACGGAAACGCACGGACTCTGTTCAATATCACTTCGACCCCGATGTCTCGGACTCTAACACCTCATGCCTGCTCTGGTGTAGTGGGCGCAGCATTCGGACCATCGCGAACGAACTGCATCGAGACGTGAGGAAGCTACTAGCAGCTTGCACGAGTTCCGAGACTGCCGCAATCTCGAGTGATACTAGCACGCAATTATGTACACTTCAGCGTACAATGAAGTCTCTGTACAGCCTTTGCGTATTATACTCGAGGCATATGCGAAAGATGGACGAAGCAAGCATGATTGTACTGCGAGCTTGGAGAGCCCCTGAGTTCAAACTCGCAGAGGCAAGACTGTAGTCCTTTACAGTACCATACATGACACAGGCGGAGCTGCTAGCGCAATAGACGCGAGAAATAGATTAAAGTCGCTCGACTCGAGCGAGGAAAAAATTCCGATGACGTTTCAAGCGACAAGTGAATGTGTTTCCCCCATGAGTCGTCCGTCCTCTCTCTCCTTCTTCTCTCATCTTTCAAGCACTCATCTCAACCCACTCAACCCAGCTCAAACACACTCAGCAAACATGGCCCCTACTCACAACAAGGTATGCTAGAACGGAACCCATCGCGTGACTCACTGCCGAGTGACCAGCTCACCCACCCCGCGTTCCTTAGGTTGTCTACAAGCCCGACTCGATGTCGACCGAGGAGTACATCGTCATCCTCCAAGACGTCGACCTCGCCAACAAGTGGATTGCTGGAGGTCAGTGTCGCCCTTGCCTTGCTTCGCTTCTCCTCCCCCACCCACCCACACGCTCGGCTTCCTTCGCCCATCTTTTCCGCTGCCTCTACCGCGCAAAGCACCCCTTACTGACTATACGCTCTCTCCGCTCTGTTTTGCCTTCACCCTACGTGCGCCCTCAACAGACCGGTAAGCTTTCTGTCATAACGTCAACCTATGCGTGTCAGGGTCGTGACTGATCATTCCTCTGCGTATGCGTTGCCAGCACGATTCCTCTCGTCGACATTGTCGATGCTTTCGACGTCTTCACGACTGGACAAGGGGCCCAAGGTATCCTCGAGCGCCCTTCGAAGCAAGTGTTGGACACCGTCTTCTCGACCACGAAGGAGGACGAGATTGTCCAAATCATTCTCGAGAAGGGCAGGATCCTCAGTGGACACGCTCCTCCCAAGTTCGGATCCAAGAACGACACTCGGTAAGACAACCCTTGAGCTCACCTTTGCTGCGTGTACTATTTACTGACATGGCTCTTTCTTTCAATAGTTCTGGAAACTACCAATCTTCGGCCGGATCGAGCGGTCACGGTGGACGATAAACTTGTCGTCTGACTCGGACCCTCTCGTGTTTCCATTGTGTGATTTCCGATGCAAAACTGAATATAGTGTAGTAAATTTACCACCCTTCCAAAGCAGTAGCAAAGCAATACCAAACTTCTCGTGCAACCCCTATGATCCTTCACTTGTTCTTGAGAGCTTGAGATCTGATTTTGCTCTTCGAGTGATCGCAAGACCATCTTGAGCATTCGTCACAAGTCAAGCAGCTCGTCAATGCCTATTTCGATGTCAGCCACGGAAACGTGTTGCAATAGGTCCCAGATGAACTGTAGCTGTTGCGAGCGTGCGACCGTCACAAAGGCCGCTCCGTCCTGAACCTTCTTCTTTGGATTCTGGTCCTCGGCCTCCTTTTTCTCCAACACACGTTCCTTAAACACGCTCTTCTTCCTTGGACCCGACCGATGAGGATTTCATCTAGCCTCTTTCCTTCCTGCTCTTCACGCCCTTTTCACTTGTCGAGCTTGGCAAGGTTCGCTCGCTCGCTCGTCTCGAAATTGGCCAAAGCTCAGCGATCTCGCTGTTCTCAACCGCTGACCTGTTCCGCCCAACAATGACCAGTAGTGCACTGTCCCTCGCAGTTTGTGCTCTTTCTTCGCCTCGCTGGGCCTCCGTTGTGCTGCGAGGGAACCCAAGCTCGGACTTGTCGCTCGACAGGTACCGGCGTACCGGTCTAGGTGACCCTCCAAAAAACGCCTCAATCTGTATCGGGCGTTTACGTGACTCTGGACATCTGAAGAGCAACGTTCGCCTTCTCCCTTCTGCCGTTGGAGCATCTTGGAAAGTTCTTTCGATAGCTCGCCTTTCGAAAAGAAAAGAAATCGGTTCCGCCACGATGACGCACTGTGCGCTCGACAGCGGCGGGATGTCGATAGAAGCGGCGGGATCTCGATAGAAGCAAGCTCTAGTCACCGATCAAAGCAACTCTTTTTTCGATTCTGAGGATGGACATAATTCTGTTTGTTTCGATTCAAGACACGAGAGAAGAATTCAGAGGAACAGGATTGAGACGAGAGGAAGGCGGGGAATAAGGACAGGGGGAGAGGGGGGAATACACTGGAAAGCACAATGGAACGAGAGACAGGGAAAGAGAGACGAAAGAGGCACGGGTTTGCATGGGGTCAGAACGAAAAGCGCAAAGAGAGGGATGTTATACATGGAAAGGGGCGAGAAGAGAGGGCGGCAAATGGTCGCGATTGTCGATGAAGAGAAAGTATGCAGCGACGTATGCGGGAGGTCTGCGAGATAGGCAAGAAGGCAGAATGCCGAATCTAGTTGACGAGCTCATGCACGAGTTCGGTCATTTCGTCGACCTCGTGACGGATCTCGGAGCGCAGAGTCGCGAGTTCCTCCTTGAGCTCCTCGAGGTACGACTCGACGAGCGCAGACTCCATGATGCTGTTGTGCGAGGGCGAAGCAGCAGAGTGCGCCGAAGTCGTGTAGTTGTTGAACGAGAGGAGGTTGGGGGATCCAGATCCAATGTCCTGCAACGGGGATAAGGAGGGGGAACATCAGTGATCGTGCGAAAAAGAGACCGGAGAAGAAGAGCGCAAACATACCCCGGAGAGGATACCCTTGGTCGCCACCTTGATCATGGCTTTCTTGAGGGTCTTGGGCGAGACGACAGGCTCCTTGGGGACCGGCGCATTGCGGGTACCGAAGAAGAGTTGCTTGTAACCAGGAGTCGACTCGAGGAGCTCTTGGGCATCGGCAAACGCGGCATTCTTGGCCCAGTCGGTCGAGAGCATGTACGCCGCGAGTCCCGCGATGTGAGGGGAGGCCATCGAGGTACCCGAGATCTTGTTCGTCGAGCGAGGTCCAGAGTTCCAGATGGACAGGATGTCCAAACCTGGTGAAAAAGAGCTCGTGAGAATAGGTCGACGCAACGCCCGTAGTGCAAAAAGTTCTGACCTGGAGAGAAGATGTCGACGCAGCGACCAAAGTTCGAGAAGTAGGCACGCTCGTCGGCAATAGTCGAGGCACCAACAGTGATCGCATTCTTGGAGGCGGCAGGCGAGTAAGCGCATGCGTCCCGGTTGTCGTTACCCGCCTGCGATAAGGATACTGTGAGCACGTGCACGAATAGCAGGGGAGCGGGTTGAGAAGCTTACAGCAACAGCAAAGTGAAGACCATCCTCGACGGCAGCATCGACAGCGTCATCGAGCGCTTGACTCTTTCCTCCTCCGAGACTCATGTTGGCGACAGATCCCTTGTGCTTCGAGTTCTTGCCTTGAACCTTGAGTGCGGCCTGTTCAGCGGCAGAGTCGGCAGCCCAAGCGACACCGGCGACGACATCAGCCATCGTGCCCGATCCTCCGGCGCCGAGAACCTTGACGGCGATGATGTTGGCCTTTTTCGCGACACCATACTTCCGGGAAGCGATGGTACCCTGCACGAGAGCGAACAGTGAGCCAGGAGCAGTGTAGCGAACGAGCCGAGGGTTCTTACTGCGACGTGAGAACCGTGTCCGTTCAAGTCTTGGTCGGGATCATTCGGGATCGTCTTGCCCCACTTTGCGCGGCCTTCGAGCTCGACGTGATCAATGTTGACACCGCTGGATTCGAGACACGACCGGGAGCAAGACGAGTCAGCCGATTCGGCAAGACGCTCCGAAAGTGGGGTGGGACTCGACTCACGTGTCAATCACGTAGGCATCGACACCCTCTCCAGCCGAGTCCTCGTACTCGTACTTGTTGAAGGTACCGAGCGTGAGCGTGTTGCGGTGCGAAATACGAGCGAGACCCTGTCGGTCAGGGAAAAGAAGCTGTCGTCAGCGTGCGCTCAAACAGGAAGTTGGCGGGCGACGGACTGACCCAAGGCGCCATCTTCTCGAGTTCCATCGTGTGAACGAGCGAGTCTCGCTCGACGTACTTGACGCCCTTCATGGCGCGGATCGCATCGAGGGTCGATTCCGAGAACGAACCGGTGTAACCCTTGAGCTGCTTGCTCATGTGGGCATGGCGGCGGTGGCCGTGCTTGTTGCCACCAATGTGGAAGCGGTGCTTGACTCCGTGGTGCTTGCGAGACGAACGCGAGGCGTTGGCGTCGGCGTCGTCAGCCTTGAGGAGGCGCAACCGCGAGTCGGCCTCGTGAACGGCTTCGACCTGGGCGTGATGGGCTTCGATCTCGGGCGCTGCGAGGTTGTCCTCAAGTACAACAAGGTACGAGTCACGCACAATGTGCGAGTCAACCTCGTACGGCGAGAAGGACGCGGCCGAGGAGGCGGGTGGGGGAGGCGGCGTGTAGAGCGGTGCGAGTTGGAACCCTTGCGGGAGGAGCCCTGCTGCGTTTGGAGGCAGTGGGTTCGCCGTGGCCGAGTACGCCAAGCAGGCGGCAGAGAGTAACGTTGTGAGCATCGGATGGAGCGGAGTGGGGGAATGAAGGAAAGAGAGAGGCGCAACGCTCGACTCGTCGGTCGATCCTGAGGCTTATCTCTCTCAATCTAGACTAGTGCTTTGCGCACCAGGACCAGATGAATCGAGTTCAACTCTTCTCGTAGCGGCCCGTCGATCTTTTTTCCAAGGGGAGCACCGAAGAGCGAATAAACGATTGCAAGACATCGACGCAATCCAAACGCCATCCTCAAGCTCACTCGCGACGCGGCTTCTTCGCGTATCTCGAGCTCGACGCTTTCGCCTTTTCCTTCCTGCCTTGCTCGGCAAAGAACTCCTTCTTCTCCTGCTTCTCCTTGTCGCCCCGTTTCTCGGCCACCTTGTCGAGTTTCTTTTGGCGCGCTTCCTTCTTCTCGCTCTTGGCCTCGGCCCGCTTCGTGGCGGACGCACGCTGGATCGCTTGCGCCTGCTGCAGGAGCGCGAGTGCCTTCTTCTCCTCGGGTTCCATGACCACCGCGCGCTTTTGCAAGTCTGTCGTCCGAGCGAGCGAGAAGAGTCAAGTCATTAGTTGGGGATCTCGAAAGGGGGCGCAGAGAACGTACAGGTTTGAGCTCGCTGAGGGAGCATGAGCTTGGGTTTCGACGCGAATGGCAAGCTCGATTGCAGCTTGCGAGGAACCTTGAGCGTGTTGAAGCGTCGAGTCTCGCGTACGACGGGCTGCGCAACGGGAACACGAAGCGTGAGTATTTACGCAACACCTCCAATGATGACGCAAAAACAGGCTCACCTTGTACAGCGAGTTGACGTCGCTCGGTGTCTTGAGGTTCTCGTCGCGACGGACTTCTCCCGTCAGCCTCATGCCCTTCCACGCCGCCTTGTCGCGCAGCAATAAGGCCGCGACCGGGTTGTAGTACTGTCGCGGCTTGATCTGGTACCACGCTCGCAGGAAGACAATGTCGCTCATGAGGACCTTGTCCTCGAACGCGGCTCGGAAGCACCCTTCTGGTTTCGCCAGCGCCTTCTTGACCTGGCCTCGGATACCCGACACGGTCCGGAGGTACGCGCCTTCAAACTTGGCAATCTCGAGCGAAGTGTTGAACATGTCCTTGATGAAGGCCGTGTTCTTGAAAATCTTGTACGGCGTACCCGTCAACTTGAGCTTCTTGACGATCTGCGTCGTGCCGTTGATGTCGGTCACGACTCCCGTAGCCGAGATCCGGAACGCGGGCGATTCGTTGCCGAGCTTGTTGAATGCACAGAATCCCGTGTTCGGTGCCGAGATCGGACCGTAGAACGTAGCGAGGCAGTGCATGTGTTCCGGCGTATACTTGAGCATCCGGTTGCGCGTACCGTCGTCGAGCGAGTAGATCGGTACCGTCTGGAACCGACGCCATCCGATCGAGAAGATGAGCGGGTCGTTGGTCTTGAGGATTTTCGGGAACCAGCGGTGCTTCTTGATCCGGACTTGCACAAAGCCGAACGACTCTTCGTGCGCGAGCAAGTGACCGACAATCATCGGGATGCGAGGGTTGAAGTTCTCGACTAGCTCGTACGGCACATTCGGGATCTCCATGCGAACGTAGGTTCCGGGACGGTGACCCTCGACAAGAGCCCTCGTCTCGGCATCGTCTTCCGCAAACTCGTCTTTCGTCGCCTTGAGCTTGCGCTCAATCTCTGCCTTCTGCTCGGCGTAAAAGTCCATCTTGTCCTCGTTTTCGTCGTCATCGTATTCGGCGTCGAATTTGCGTTTGAGCTGTTCCTTCTTCTCGGCAAGTTCTCGTGCTTTGCGTTCTTCCTCGGTCTCTTGAGTTTCTTCGTCGTCGTCAAATGCCGATTTGAAACCTCCGCTCTTGCTACCGCCCTCGAGGTCCTCAAAATCTCCACCTTCTTCCTCGTACGCGTTCTCGCCATTCGCCTCAGGCGCGCCAGTGATGAACAGGTGTCGAATCGAATCGAGGAACTCCTCGTCTTCCCAGACCGAGAGGTTCGCGACGCTGCCATTCAGAGGACGTCGGAACTGATCCTCCTCGTCTTCTGGCGATCGACCAGAACCCGCGAGCTTGAACAGGTCGTCTTCGTCGTCCTCGTCGTCCAACAAGCCTCCGGCCTCTTTGATCGCATCGCGCTCCTCGGCCGCTGCAACAGAGTCCTGAGTCTCGCCTGCCGCGATCTGTTCCGGAGTGAGGATCGAGTTGTAGATGAGACGCATGAGGTTCTGTTTGCGCTGCACTCCGGCAAGGTTCGCAGCCGCTCGAGCAGCGAGATTCTTCTTCCACTCAGGCCCTTGTTCGTCCTCGTCCTTGATCTCCTCGTCGTCGTCGTCGTCGTCGAAACCACCGCCTAGACCATCTTCGTCTTGACCGAGGTCTAGGTCAGAATCGCTGTCGGCATACGCAACATCTTCGGTTCTCGAGCCATCGCCAGCACTGGTCGATCCAGCCCGTCTTCGTCCTTCCGCCGACTTGCGACTACCTTCAACCTCGAACGGCAGATCCTCCCCTTCAGCACCTTCGAATTCGGCTTCCGAGTCCGAGTCGAAATCGTCTTCTCCGAGTTCAGCCTCTTCCTCGTCATCATCTTCTTCGTCGTCGTTTTCGAAATCGGCACCATCGTGTTCTCCAACGGCATCGTTGAACGCTGCTCGGCGTTTGCGTGGTTGAGATCCCGATCCACTCGCTTCCGGTTGATAGTCTTCGGCAGTGAGTGGTTTCGTAGACGAGCCAAACAGTCGGATCTCACTGTTTGCGACCGAATCGGCTAGAGTGTTGTTCGCATCCTGAAGGTCGAGAACCATCTTGACTCCTTCGCTATCGACGACTAGAGAGAGACGGCAAGAGGAAACAGTTCAGTAGGGTTCTCCGACGTTAGAAAGGGAAAGTTGCGACTTACAGTCACCCTCTACCTGGTCGTCCTCTGTCCTGCGCTTCGAAAAGTGCCCACTCGTGTTGATCCAAACTCGCTCGCCGTCCCACGTGACACCTTGTCCACCGCCCCCACTCATCGGTGCGTACGCAACCTTGTTTCGGTCACCCATTTTCCGCTTCTTCTCACTCTCCTTGGTCGGAAGCGGGCATGGATCGATCAGTTCGAGCATGCGCGACACTTCGAATGCGTCCGTGCCAGCGCCCGGAATGTGCACCCTGACCGAGTTGGTCGGTCCAGGAGGTCGCAACGGCACTCCTCGAAGGTATCCAAACACGGCGACGGTGCGGTCCGCTTTCGGATCTTTGCGAATCGTTTCGCGAGGAGTAATGTCTTCGAATCGATCTGTGAGGAAGTACGAGTGCGTGTTGCGGAACGTGAGAGGTCGGAACTTGGCGACCGAGATGAAACTACAAGATCGACAGAATCGATTCAGTGAAACGGTGTCAAAGTACCAACACATGGGGAAAGAGCAGATGTTTGCACTCACCGAGTCAAATTGAGGATCTCTCGATCGGGGTATCGACCGTTCATGACTCCCGACAGGTAAAACATTTTCGCACCATCGTACACTTCGGTCCAGAATCGATTCTTGAGACGTTTCTTCTGGGCCTTGAGTGCTGCGGGACTCTTGACGAGGTCGAGATGGGTCAAAACCGAGATGATTTTGGGCAAGCCATGGGACGAGAGGGCCGACAGCGCTTCAAACGTTTCCTATCGATAAAAAAAGGTAACGACGTCTCGTTCGGTCAGCCCGACTAAAGCTCTTTGTTTTGGCCTGATACACGCAGCAGGTGATACACATACCATCTCGAAACCGAAACTTCCGTCAATCATAAGCAAGACGAGATCGGCAACTTTGGCAGCATCGACCATTGCTCCGAGGTCATTCGGTACCTCGATCAAAGTCAACCTGCGGTGCTTTCCTGTGTGTTTCCAAGAAGAATCGAGTCTCGTCAGTCAAAGAGTCGGCATGGACGGGGCGAGAAGTCTGTACCGGATACGATCGTGACGGGTCCTTTAATGTCGACCATCGTGTTTTTGGTGAACCGCCGCACGAGAGATCGAATCAGAGTAGTTTTGCCAACCTAACAGAAGAGAGACCGCTCGGTGAAGGGAGTCAGCTTCACCCATCGTGAAGTGAAGTCGAGCCGAAAAAACCGGATCGTGTGCGACTCACCCCTGAAGGTCCCATGATGGCGACAATGACGGGAGGAACTTCAGTCTCGACATTCTTGCCTCCTTGACCCGCCGTACCACCGAACGTTCGATCGACGGCCGGTACATGCAATCGCGTCTGATCCTTCTCGACATTCCTCCTTGCCTGTTTCTCTGCTCGTCTGAACGAAGCCGGTGCGAATGCCTATTTGGAACGAGTGCCAAGAACAAAGAGAAGAGTGAGGCGGTGAGTCCTTCCGATCCCCGATTCACCCGTTTCAGATCAACAGCTGCTTACCTTGGGGTTCTTGCCTTTCTCAGGACCCTTCTTGGGCGCCTTGGCAGGTCGGTGAGCCCGATTCGTTTGTTGGCCACCGTCCATTTGGGGGTATCGTGAAACGAGGCTATACGCGTTGAACGAAGTTTTCGAAAACTTTCTCATCTTTGTTTCACTTTTCCGGCCGCCGAATTTCACGAGGGATTTATTCGTTCTCGCTCCTCCCTGTACGAGAGAACATGTTTGCAAACAAAATCGCTGATGCACAAAAGCAAGAAATGTTGTTTTGCAGATGTTTCTCCATTTTGAAAAACCCCCATTCACTCTCCTAGTGCCCGGTGTCTAAATACTCAATCTTGGGCTATAACTACTACACTAGAGTCGACTCTGCAATTTTCTACCACCGCGATCCGCCTCCAGCACGTGCCGAAGGAGGTTGGTACCTACCCTGAGCGGCCGGAGTCGAAGGTCGCGAAGACTCTTCTGCAGGGGACGAATCGCCTGTAGACGTTTCGGAACGAGAGAGAGAGGAAGAGGATCAGTTATGGATGCTTCCACGCGATTAGGCCAAAGAGAGGAAGAAGCTACTGACCAGCTTGACGGGCAGCGGTCCATTTGCCGATTGGTCGAGTCGGAGGAGCGGCACCGACAGGAGGAGGCAACGAGGTGGAACCCTGACCAGCAGCAGCGGCACGAGCCGCCTCACGCTCTCGCCACCCACCGGCAGCAGGAGCGGGTCGACCCTCGCCGACCGCGGGTGGAAGTCCCGAGCGAGAAGCGGGAGGAGTAGATTCGGCCGACGCAGGTTGCGAAGCCGTTCGAGGCTGCAATTGGAATCGAGGACGTTCGCCTCCAGCAGCAGCAGGGGCAGCAGCAGAAGGAAGAGGTCCACGCGCAGCACGGTACGCAGCGGTACCCGGGATGGCGGGTCCAGCATCGGCCGCGGCGACCGGTCGGTTCTGACGACGCGCGAGCGCTTCCTCCTCGCGACGAGCCTGGGCCATGATCTTCTCCTGGTCGGCCCTTCGTTCGGCGAGTCGCTTTTCTCGCTCCTCGGCGGCCTTTTGCGCAGCTTCGGCTTCGAGCGCTCGTCGGCGTTCCTCGATGCGAGCCCTCTCTTCCGCCTCTCGCTCCTCTTGCTCAGCACGCAGGCGTGCTTGCTCTGTGGATGTGACGGAAAATGATGAGAAACAGGCAAAAAGAGTTAGCAGGTGATTCAATTCCGAATGTTGGTCGAGCAAAGGGGCACGAGACTCACCCTCCTCACGAACGCGCTGTTCTTCTTGTTGCCTCTCGTATTCTTCCCGCTCGGCGCGTTCGCGCTCGCGCTGTTCGGCAACTTGAGCACGACGTTCGGCCTTGGCCTCCTCGAGTTGCTCGCGCAATCGTTGGCTCTCGGCCTCGAACGCGGCCCTCGATTCCTTCTCCATCTTGGATCGGTACGACTCGTAGTCGGGAAGGATCTTGGCCAATCCAGCCTTGATCGCGAGTTTCTCCGAGTGTTGCTGACGGGCACTCTCGGCGCGGTGGACGCGAGCCGACTCGAACGCCTCGCGGTCTCGAGCTTGTTGACGTTGGTAGTCTTGCTGAATGAGCGGGATCTCTTCCTTGCGGAACGCACGCTCGAGGTGGTCCATGCGCTTGTGTACCGACGCGAGCTTCTGCGAGAGCGTGTTCTTGTCCTTCTCGAGCTGCTTGACTTGCAACTGCACGAGATCGTTGGCAGACATTTCGGGAACTTTCTGTAAACGAGCCAGCGCGACAAGTAAGGGGGGTCAGTGTGAACTCTTTCCTCGACAGACTACGAGAGGAGCTGGCGAGAATACTCACCTCCATGTCGACCTTGAGACCCGACTTGATCATGTTCTCGGCGACCTTCTTGGCCTCGTCGGCCTTGACCTTCTCGACCTCCTTGCGGATGCGTTCCAGCTCTCGCTTCTTGAGCTCCTCCTTTTGCCTCTTGGATTCCTCCTCGGCTTGTTGCTGAGCGCGCAGCGAGCGAGCGTGAGCATCCTCCTTCTCCTTGCGCGCGAGTTGCTCGTCCGAGAGTTCCTTGCGACGCTTGATGATTTGGGTACGCGCGATGAGGTTGTCGCGTTCGTCGGCAACTTGAGCCGAGAACGATTCGAACGCGGCCGAACGGGAAACCTCGGCAGCCGCAATCGGCGACGAACTCGGGTTGACCTGGTTCAAAGTCGTGTACAGAGTCGAAGCGAGACGGGCGAGGTGAGTGCGCAGGAGGGTTGAGGCGGAAGGTTGGAGCGTCTTGACCGAGTCGAACGCGGCAGAAGTCGACGCGACAGGTCCAGCCTCGTCGCCGAAGACTTCCTGATCAAAGTTGATCGAACCGGTGGCGTGGTCGATCGTGACATCGACATCACCACGGCGGCACGCTTCGGTCACGTAACGTTCGACGCGCTTGCGGGTGACGTCCTTCTCGCCATCGGCTCGGAACGACGCGAGCTTGACGACGCGGTCAATCTTGAGCGAAGCGTAGACTTGGGCGAGTTGCTGGAAGAGACGGGCGAGCACAACGTCCTTGAGAGGCGCGACGTAGCGGGCCGTCTCGGGGTTCTTCTCGAGCGAAGCGAGAATGGGCTCAATCTTGGAAGTGATCGAGAGGGGGTGGAAGTCGACTTCGAGAATGTTGTACAGTTCTCGGAGCTCGGGAGTGACGCGCTTGAGAACGTGGCGGTTGAGCTGCAAGGGGACAAGCGGATGCGTCAGTAACCAGTCAAAGAGAAAAAGAATGCCTGAGTACGCTGCGAGATGGGCACGTACCGAATCGTTGATGAGTCCGGCACGGGTGGGAACAGCGGTAAGTCCGATGAGAGCAGCGAGGCGGCCGACGCGACCCTTGGTCTCGCCTTCCTCTCCAGCCTCAACCTTCTTCGCCGACTCGACGCCGGATCCGAGGGGAATGGCGAGCGCCGAGAGGAGGACGAGGGCCGAAAGCTTCTCGAGCTCGGCATCCTCGCCCTTGTCGCCAGAGAGGGCGACGCGCGCGGCGTGGAGGCCGTAGAGCTTGCCGTACGCGGCGGCGTGGAAGAGGAAGTTCTGGCCGACGGCAAAGACCTTGGACATCTTGTCGTAGAACGAGGCCATCATGGACGCCTTCGGGGCGCGCTTCGACATGCTCAGGAGCGTGTGAATGTCCTCAGCGGTGCGGAAGCCTTCCTGCCACAGCTCGAGCTCGACCGCGGTGTTGAGTTGCTGGAAGCGGGTGTCGAGGTGTCGCTGGAGCGTGTCGGGGTCGTTCAGGTTGATCGAGTGGGTCTGGTGGGTGTACTTCTGGGACGACGTGAGGTGGGAGCGGAGGGTCTCGCACAGGCGGCGGAACTCAGTCTTGCGCTGGTAGCGCAGACAGAACTGGAACGCGTCCTGCGAGACGGTCTGGTACAGGACCTCGAGGCGGGCGTTGTTACGGAGGATGTCGAGCGCGGTGCGGTACGCCTCCCACAGGAAGCGGAGCCACGGGGTGACGAGGGTGCGGTACGTGCGGTCGCGGCTCTTCTCCTCGGACACGGCGCTGAGGAGGATGCTCTCGGGGGTCTCGGTCGCCTCGAGATCCTCGACGTCGGCGTCGGCGCCATCCTTCTTCTCGATGGTGCCCTCGAGCTCGTCGACCTTGGCGATCGCGTCGGTGAGCTTGGCGCGCGAGTGTTCGAGGAACTTTTGGAGGACGACCTCGACCGACTGAACCGAGGTGTTCTGGGCGACGTTCTTGTACTGGATGAGTCCGTCCTTGGCGGTGCGCCCCTTGCGGAGGTCGACGCAGAGCTCGAGGAACTTGATCAGGATGGGTTCGAGGGTGCTCAAGGGCGTGCTTCGGAATCGCTTGGACGAGAAGACCTCGGAAATGGCCGACAGCGCCGCGGTCGGCTGATTGACCGACAGGAGCTCGTCCGCTCGCTAGATTCAATACGAGTCAATGCATTCACGTCAGCAAGGAAGCACGCGCGAGGTAGACGCGATCGATCGACGAGTGGGTTGACGCGTGATCGAGTTGTGCAATCAAGTTCCCAGTGCAGCTCCCGCGACCCTTCCGGGGCAGACGAGGTGTGCTCGTCGGGTATCGAGACCCGACTCGCAACGCACTGTACTGGGCGGAGAGGCTGCTTGCGCTTGTCGGGGGCGGCGAGGCTGATGAAAGGGAAAAAAAGCGAGACGACCACTCACCCTGAGCACCATCTCGGGCTTGGTGTGCAGCATGGTCGGCGGGTCGAGTGCGGGGTGCGAGGGTCGACTAGAACCTGGCAGTCGCAGACAAGGCGAGATGCGTTGACTAGCGGGACTGGTGCGGAGTCGAAACGAGTTGCGTTCACTTGGGTCGCACATGATCGTTACTCCCTCTCTCGCTCTCTGGCTCTGTCGCTCTGGTTCTCCTCGCTCGGTTCGTCGTTCGTCATGACGCTGCCTCGACTCGGAGCGCGCGCCAAGTCGACACTTCGCTCGATTCCAGCACTCGCTCGCTCGAATCCTCGCTCGGTTCCGGCTCGCGCTCAGCCAGAGCCACCCCTCGTGCCCGACATTGTGTACGAAGACGATCGGTTCCTCGTGCTCAACAAACCGACCGGAGTCGCCTTGCAGGGTCAATTCGGCTCTCCTGCTCGCAAACTCTGGGACGACCTTGTCGAGAGTCCGTCTTGCTCCCCCTTGCTCTCTCTCCCGCTCGGATTTCCCGAAGATTGATTTCGGCAATGCACTCATGCAGCTGTACGTGCGAGGAAGGAATCACCTGAAATCTTTCCCGTGCATCGACTCGACAAAGCCACGACCGGAACCCTGCTCCTCGCGAAGTCGAGTCTCCATGCCGCACGCCTGTCGCAACAACTCGCACGACACGAGGTCAACCGCGAGTACCTCGCCGTCGTGTACGGGCAACTCAAAGTCGGGTTTCGCGGCATCGTGGCAGACCCGCTGCGGGTTGACGACGACCAAGTTCGGGTCGATCGAGGCCGCGAGGGCGAACCGGAAGGGATCGCAGCCCGCACCGAGTGGGAATGCATCGCATCTTCTGTGAGCCTTTTCCATAGCTCCCTTTCTGTAGAGAGACTCGAATGCTGAGAAAACCCTGTGTGCCTATCAGCCTTCGTACAGTCTCCTGTCCTTGTCGCCCTCTACTGGTCGCAAACACCAGTTGCGCGTTCATCTAGCCGAGTGCCTGCGAGGTGAATATCCTTCTATTGCCTCTTGCTCGGAATCGCAACGGAATTGACTCGGATTCCATCAGCTCCGATCGTCGGAGATTTCAAGTATGCTCGCTCGGCACCCCATTTCGAAACCCTGTCGGAACTCTCAATCCCGACGAGTACCATCTTGCTTCACTCGACTCGAGTCTCATTCCACGTACGTTCTTTGGACCCCCTCACTCGCCGTTGCTTCCTTGACCATTTGAACCTGAATCTCCTTGTATATTTTTTGCACGCAATCAGACTTGGCGCAAGAGTGGCAAACGTCAAACCATTACGGCGTACGCACCGGTACCGACAGTGTTTGAACGGTTCTGTAGAGCCCACAAACTCGAACTCCCTACATTCGAACCCTCGTCCAAGGTTTGAACACGCGCATGCAAGACCACCGATCGAACCTTTCGACGCAAGCAGGCAACAACCTCTGGTGGAGAACTTTCGAAACCCGAGTCGTTTTGCACAAAAAGAGACAACACAACCGGTAAACACACAACTCGGGCCGCCTTGCGAACAACTCGAGAAACAAACGCCAAGCTCCAGAAAGATAGCAAGACCATTCTCAGATCTTGCCAAACTCCTACATAACCCAGAGCTGTTCCAAGCGCCAAAAACCCTTCGACATTCTTGAATCACCTTTCAAACACTTTGACCCGTTTCGTTTCTCCCAACCCACTGACTCCAAACTCTTCGGGAGTGATGCCGTACTTGTCACAAGCTCGCCTCAACCGTTGAGGAGGTTCATCCATTGGTTCGCATGTCAACCTCCAAGTCGAATGGTGCATACCTGAACACCAACATTTGGAAATAAGTCGGGAGAAAGAAAAAAAACAAGGAGGAAGAAGAAAGGCGGGCTTTACCTAGCGAACGACGGGATTTCGTTTCCCGGTGTAATTCGACTGAATCTTCAGGAGAACAATGGACACGAGACATGAACCATCTCGGATCGTACGCCCCGATGGGAATGCACGACAGATCGAACGGTCCTTCTCGATCTCCAATCTCTTTGAACGCGGGACAATGAGGGTACTCGTGTTCTCGTTCGATGGGAACTCCTCGTGGGATCGATTTGTATCCCGTATCACCTGCAAGATGAAAACAAGCACGTCAGCGTCCCTATATGACCGTGACAGAGAGAGAAAAGTCGAAGAAACTTGCCGGCGAACCAAACTTTGCCTCCATTCGAAATTGATTCAACTGACCAACTCGCCCACAAGGAATCATTGCGATCAAACACTCCTCGACCCGTAAAATGTTGACAAGGCGTGCACGTAACCTTCAACTCGCCTTTGAGTCCCCCACCATCACCATCGATTGAATGTTTGAGTTGGACCGATTTCGATTGCCACCAATCCATTTCGCTCACTTGATCTTCTCGACAACCAATGTTGGATCGGAACCAATCGGCGTTCCCGAGGGGTGCGAAGAAATGAATCGAACCTCGAGGTTGGGCTCGGTACAAATGTTTCAACGTCGCAATATCGAGGTGATCATCTTTTTCAAGGGGTATATGTCAATCTCTTCCTCGCACTCTCAGGTGGGGAAGAGAACAAAGAGAGGGACTGACAGTGATTGTGACTGATGACGACTGCATCGATTTCTGGAATCTCTTCAAGTTTGATCGGAGGGTCGACCACTCTCGCAGGTCCGACCCACTGAGAAGGTGAACACCGATGACTCCACACCGGGTCAAACAAGACTCTCATGCCTCGTTCGTCCCCTGGTTGTTTCGGGAATTCGACAAGGAAACAGGCATGGCCTAACCAGGTCGCTTTGAGATCTCGAGACCACTCTTCGTGGTCTGTGACGTTGGTAGGAGCGGTGAATTCCGGTCGAGTGAGTTTTGGCAATTGTTCTGTTGTGGGCAGCTGTTTCTTGAATTATTCAGCAAAAAGAATTGCACACAAAAAAGCTCGACAGATGAAAGTGCAGAGGGAGACGCACTGGATGATCTTTCCAATCCTTGTACATTTGGTACATGGTAGCCGGAGTCATGTTTTGTTGCTGTTGCCGGAAATGCGAGTCAGTCTTGAGAAGTGGGGCGGCGATATGAGAAAGTCCCAAGTTGTGATCGAAGCACAACACAGGAGAGGGTAAGGGAGACCTCACGTCGAAGCTTTCCCAAGGGTTGACAAACCCTCCACCTTTCTTGTGATGTGCTTTCGAAGGTTCGTGCGAAGAGGGCAAAGTGTGGACCACGATCACTGGAGTAGTTGCGGCTGCCATGGTCGTGTACAATCTCGGGGATTTCTTGAGATGACTCGCGAATCGAGTAAACATGCTCTCAGGAAGAGAGAGAGAGCGAGCGAGCGAGAGAGAGAGATCTGAGGGTCAGAGTGGGAGGGTACGTGAGCGAGTCGCCGAAGCATGACACATGTGCATAGCCCGCCGCCGCGATTCCCGTGCCGAGAAAAGTACATTCGCAGCCTCGCTCTCATGCAAATAATGACGGCTCTTCACACTCTTTCTCTCTCCTCTCGAGCAATAGGGCTGCCAAGGTGATCGCAGTTGAAACAAAGAGGACAGATGTAGCTACACAGATTGACGAAACTCTCTCGCTCATGCATCGACTTCCATGGCGAGTTGACCTTGCGGTGCTGCTGCCAGCGGCACCACTTCTTCCGACACGACCAGCTTTGTGATTTCTGTAGTCCAACTCCTTTTGACACGTCAGCATGGGTCCTACTAGGACGCGATGAAGGAAAAATGGAGAAGAACTCGCCTTCTTTCGTCCAAGCCGTAACCCCCCTATATAGACCCGAGTCAGTTTACTGGCAACAAGGTACGCCAAGGCAAAGATAGCTGTGGAAAGACATACCGTCTCCACTTGTAGTTCCTCTCTTTGTGAACCTTTTCATTCGGAGTCTTGTAGTTGCGCAACATGTCGGTCTTGGCCTGACCCGCTCGGGACCACTTGCCCGTTTCGGGATCCCGTTCCCCTTCGATCACGCACACGTCGACGTTGGAACCTGAACCCAAATCGTTCCAGATTCCAGCTTCGATCGCTTCACACACGAGGTCGATCGCCTGTTGCCTCGAGAGGTTGGGTACCCATTTCGATTCAAACGTCGCCATCGCCGCGAGGGAACCTGAACCCATCGTCACGTAGGGCAACTTGTCGGTTGAACCGTGAGGCGCGACCGTGTAGAGGTGTGGGCCGGTCGGATCGATTCCTCCCAACACGAGTGCAGCTCCAACCTGTCCCTGGTACCTGCACCATCGATGTTGCTTTCAGTTCTACCCGATCTCGGTAAAACAGGGAAACATCCGACCGTACTGGAACAGGTACTGCTTCAACATGGTCATTGCGGTCGAGACGAGCGGTGGCCGACCCGTCGAGAGCTGATGCAGAGCCATGTTTGAGCTGATCATGTTGGTCGTGCTGTGTGCGAGGAGGAGGAGGTAAGACGCGGTGTCGAGGGATGCGATTACGCAAGTACCGAAGCAGGGAGATGAAACTTGCAATTCGGTATCGGCGGCGGTACCTGCACCGCAGCACCTGATGTGTTCCGAAATAAAGTGAATCTATAGAGCAAAGACCAGGTTAGCAGAGTCGAGAGAGAGAGAGAGCGAGAGGGGAGAGGGTTTCAGGTGGACCTTTTCGCAGTTCTTGTCGGCAACGATCGGTCCTTCGGTCGCTCGGGTGTCTGCACCGAGCACGATGCCATTGTCGTACAGGCAGCCGACGATGGTGGTACCGGTCGAGGTCGCTTTGGGCAGTCCGAGGTTCTTGCTCGCGAGCGACGAGTTGCGCAGGGTGTTCTCGAACGAGAAGCCGGCAGGTACAGCGTGCATGGTCGTGGTCTGATGCAGAGTGCCGGGTGCGACTGGAGGGTGGAGCGAGAGTAGGAACGCGAGACGCGCAACTCGTCATCTTACTCTCCTCATCGTCTCCACTCTCGCCCGTTCAACAATGCAATCCTGGAAGTGAGTCGACGCTGATCATCCTTCCGCCCTGCTCAGGATGCTCGCTCGCGTCGCCGGGCGGTGCTGTCCTGCGCCGACACCTCTCTCGTGGTCGCTCTCCCTCTCTGCACTCGCTCACTGCCCGTGTGCCCGACAGATCCCTCACGACGAGTCTCCAAGCAGTCGCCGGTCAGGCAGGTGCCGCCGTCCAGGGTGCCACGTCGAACCTCGACCTCAACTCGACCTCGACCAAGCTCTCGAAGCAGTTCGCGACCCTGTCCCAGACCGTCAAGGAGCGCACCGGTCAGACGGTCGAGGACGACATCACCGAACTCCCCCAAGAGTACCTCGACCTCGAACGCCGCGTCGATGGACTCAAGCACGCCCACCAGCAGCTGTACAAGGTCGTCAAGGCGTACGAAACCAACTACGACTACCCGATCCAGATCAACGAGTCGGCTCAAGAGATCGGAGGCAGCCTCGCACACAACCTCTCGGCCTGGGCCGCCGCCGCGACCAAAGGTAACGTCCACCGCTCCCCTCTTGTTCCCTCCCCCCACATTGATTTCGACTTTATCTTGTAGGCACTCACTTGCCTACGCCTGCTGTCGCCGAGGTGAGAGCGCTTCTCCTCTATGTACGCTTCGGCTCTAGACAGCAACTGATTTGGTCCGAGACTGTCGTCGCGCAGAAACCTTCGGAAGTGCAAAAGACACTCCCGCACGCATTGTCGCGCGCGGCTGCTTCGGGCGCAGCTTCGGTCGGTCCAGGCCGTCTCGCCAACACGCTCAAGACGTACGCCGTCGCACAGGACAACATTGGCAACGCGAGGAACCACCAAGACGAAGAGATCCAGTAGAGTCATCATCTCCCTGGACTCATGCGAACCTGCGACCCTGACGAGAGAGCGAGAATTGGGGGGGGGGGGGGGGGGGGGGGGGGGGGGGGGGGGGGGGGGGGGGGGGGGGGGGGGGGGGGGGGGGGGGGGGGGGGGGGGGGGGGGGGGGGGGGGGGGGGGGGGGGGGGGGGGGGGGGGGGGGG
>NW_027481708.1:0-62839 GCF_050403365.1 Sporobolomyces koalae
CTTCGAGCTTGCCACGAGCGGCGGCCATGCAGCTCGATCAACAGGCGCACACCCGCTTGGACCGCACCAGCGAGCTAGGCGTGGCGCGTCAACGTCATGCCCGACAGTCTCCAGGCGAACGATTCCTCCCCTCGGAGTTCAACGTGAGGCATCACTAGAGAGATAGGTGAGTAATTGTCTGCTTACCGTCAATAGCCCAACCGAGTCCTCTCTCACCCTCCGAAGACCAATCTGCAGCCCGCTCATCCACGAGCTACTGGGGTCTCGACGTTTTCGTTTATTCAATCTCTCTTTACCTGTTCACTGCGATCCCGTACCGCTCGAATCGGCTTCGAGCGGAGAACTCGTCTCTCGACCTATGTACCAGCAGCACCGGATACGAAAATAGGCACATTTAGAATGCAACAACAACAAGGCAAATTACAACTGCTTGGGACATTCAGAAATCGTTATCCGAGCTCCAAGCTGCGATATCGCCAAGACCTTCGATCTCCTGTTGAACCAAGGCGGAAACCTGCTGCTGTGTGAGAGCTGCTGGGGAGAGCTCATTGCTACCTTTAGAGACTGACCCAGGAGGATCAGCCGGCGGTCCCACGGCATGTGCGATACGCCGTTCTTCTAGCGGCTTAGCTTGGCGCGGTGTAAGCAGAGGCACAATGGGTTCAAGTTGCGAGAGTGCGATCTCGAACGATTCGTCGGTGAAGTCGCCAAAATACGAATCGAAGTAATCGTCGTCGTCCGCTGGCACAGTCTTTGGCGCCACCGGGCGAGTTGGCGAACGCGAAGGACGGACAGCACTCGATTTGACGACTGCCGGAGGGCTCGTGGGCTTGACAATCGAAGTATTGCGCAGAACGGCTGGTTTCGAGGAAGCGAAGGGCAGAGTTCTTGACGGAGCGGGCAGCGCCCGCGGACTATCTGTCTTTGAGAGAAGCGCAAGCGTGACAGCTATGCAAGAAAACGTATTAATATACGAGAGAATCGGCTCGATACAGAACAACGCACATTCGCCAACGCCATTTGCCTTGGTTTGACCCCTGCGATTTTTGCTACGAAGGCCCGCGGTCCCTTGATCGAGTGTAGCTCTGAGATCGATGCCTGACGCGGAGGCGACCCCAGCGTTCGACCTCGCCTGAACCTTCAGCGCGAGTTGACTGACTAGGTGTAGCGTGTTTTGATCCATCGGTAGTGGCGCATCTCGGTTCCCTGTATTGACGGGACCACGGGTCTTCCTCCGGTTCTTCTTTGCGACTCTCTGAGGCTGCAGCACGGATCCTTCAGACGCTCCCGACGCTGTCGGACTCGCCAAACCTGCGCTGGTGGTCGAGCGCTTCGGCTTCGGAGTCGCTCCGATACTGACTTGATGCGTTTTCGTGCGGGCGCCACGAGGGGATTGGTGTGAAGACTTTCCCTGCGTTGGACCAGTCCTCCAGACAACTCTGATTTCGTGCTCGTATTCCTCTCCCGACTCGGTATCGGACAGGGCAGTCATGCCGGAACCCTCTCAAAGGCTACGATCGCAGCCCCGCCGTTCAGGACTGGATGCACTCTAACGCTGATCTGGCCTTACGTGAACGACCGTGGGCTATGATGACTGTAGGCGCCTAGAGCGGCGTGTCTTGCAAGCGAGAAGTCCTGAGATTGCGAGACGACGGTATCCCAGTGCCTGCCGGAATTACCAGATGGCGAGCTTGTCGGCAGCTGTAAATTAGTCAATTACCTCTGTGTCAGCCTCGACTCTGAGCATGGAAGGGCAGGACTGACGATATGGTCCAAGTTGAAGGAGTGTCTCGGCCCCCAACGATGTTGTTGTATTGAATAGATCGCTTCGCTTAACCAGTGAGATGTGAGTTAAGATTCAAGGACGATCTGCTTCACGGGCGATTATGTTGGAATGGTCGGTTGCGAGCTAGATCAACAACGATCGCAGAGTCCCGGAGCAGGCGACGCGCGCGCATAACTCGAGTTCCCTCTCCACCTGTGCCTAAATTCCTCGTCATGCCGCCCCGCCGCAAACCCATCAAGTCGGCAGCGTCGAAAGCGCCTGCCAATTACGAGCAGCCATCCGAGAACCCCGCTCGCCCAGGCGAAAATCGCTTCCTCGCTCCCAAGGAAGCAGAATTGTTCAAGAATGTGCTGACGCACTACGAGGGAAAGGAGTACAAAGAAGGTTTGGCCAAGGCGGAGCAAATCCTCTCCGTCAAGCCAGAGCATGGCGGTGAGTTCGCGCTCGCTCATTCCCTCTCCAGCCATTACTCACCTGGCGCGGTCGCACAGAGTCCCTATGCATGAAAGGACTGTTCCTGTGCTGTCTCGACCAGAAAACGCAGGGATACGAGCTCATCCGAGAAGGCACCGACAAAGACTCCGGCTCGCACATCGTCTGGCACGTGTATGCGATCGCTCTCCGTGCTGACAAGAGATGGGAGGAAGCGCTAGAGTGCTACAAGAAGGCATGCGCCATCGAAAAGGTATGTCATAAGTGATCAGGCTCGGCATTTTCTTCACGCGCTCTGATGCGAAATTGCACGCTGCCGATAGGACTCTCTTAACCTTCTCACCGACCTTTCGACGCTCACGGTTCATTTGCGACGATACCAAGAATATGTCGAAGTCCGCCGCTCGATCCTCCGGACCCAGCCCCGTTTCCGCCGTAATTGGCTCGCTCTTGCTGTCGCCCAATATCTCGCCCAGGAGTACTCGGACGCGTCAATCACGCTCACACACTACGAGAACATGCTCCGAGAGCTCCCTGATGGTGACGTCGAGCAAGGAGAAGTCTTGCTGTTCCACGCACAAGTTCTTGAAGACGCAGGTCTTCCCGAACAATGCCTCGAATTCCTCAGCGAGAAGTCTGGCGGCATCGTTGACCGCACGCTGTATGCCGTACAAAGAGCGAGGCTGCTTCTGAAACTTGGCCGAACGGAACCGGCGCTTTGGGCCTGGGAGCTCTTGCTCGAAGAGAACCCCGAATCGCAGGAGTTCATACAGTCGACCGTCCTCGCCAAAGGTGCCGATTGCAGTAAGTACCCTACTGCAGTAATCGTCCTGAAGTAGACAGCTGACGTTGGGAACGCCAAGCAGACTCGTCAACGAGTGAAGGTCGGCTACAAGCCGCAGGAGTTCTTGATGAACTTTCTTCCAAGTATCCCGGATCTTTGGCAATCAAACGTCTCGTGCTTGATCTCGCATCAGGTGAGATGCTATCGATGACAGAACCGTATCACAGGCGCTCATCACCCTACATGTCTCAGGCGAAACCTTCCGTGCCAAAGCTTCGACGTATCTTCTTTCGGCGCTGTCGAAAGGTGTTCCGTCCTTGTTCGCAGACATCAAGGCACTCTATGTCGATACAGACAAGCAGCGAATGATTGGAGAGATTGTTGAATCGTTTCGATGCAATCTCGAGCAGAAGGGTGCCGTGATAACAGATGCGATTTCGACAGGTGCGCTGATCTTGATCTACTAGCTGTGCTCAGCCCTATTGACTTGAACTCTCGCTTTTAGATGATGCTGTGGAGTCGCCATCAACCTATCTCTGGACCCTCTACTTTCTCGCTTCGCATTATTCGGCTTTATCGAATCACTCGCTCGCCCTCGAAACCCTTACCACGGCTGAGACACATACGCCCTCGCTCCCCGAATTGCCTATGCTGCGCGCTCGGATCCTGAAACGAGCCGGGGATCTGCAAGCTGCAGCCAATGCCATGGAGGAAGCCCGCGAGCTAGACGGCCAAGATCGCGGATTGAATTGCAAGAGCGTCAAGTACCTCATCAGGGCTGGCAGAATCGAAGAAGCGGAAAAGATCGCAGGGCTGTTCACGAAGGTAAAGCGTCCGTAAACTCGCCTTAGTAGCCTGCCACTGACGCCCGGATTTTCACAGAAGGACGCTCCGTCTCCTCTCGAAGATCTGGTTGAGATGCAGTGCCTCTGGATTCTCCGCGAAGAAGGAAACTATTACCTCAAGCACCAGAACTACGGCAAAGCACTCCGAAGGTTCCACCAGATCCTGGACGTGAGTGGATGCCTGAGACTTGACGACCGTGCGAGAGTCATTCCTGAGACGTGATTGTTATGGACCTCCACGCAGACATTCCAGGACATAGAGGAGGACCAATACGATTTCCACGCTTACTGCATGAGGAAGTCTACCCTGAGGGCATACATCCAGTAAGTCAAGCGGAATGTCAGCATTTACAAGTGCTCGATATTAACCCTTGCCTCCGCTGGGCCCGAACAGGTTGCTTAGGTTCGAGGATCGCGTGCGGGATCACGATGATTTCTTGGAAGCGGCGCGCGGCGCTGTTGAGGTGCGCGCCCGACTGCGTTCTTCTATCAGAAGAAACATACAGCTGAGGCTTTGTGCCAAATACTAGATTTACACCCGTATGCATGACGACCCAGCAGCCTTTTCAGAAGCAAAGAGTGGCTCGACGAACGGCAAGGTGCCCAGCGATTCCGCGGTCGAACTTGGTACGAGATTCCGCCATCGTATTTCTGCTCGTTCACCTAGGAGCATCTTCGAAGCAGTCACAGCGCTGATTCTACTTCTGGCCTGATCAGATGCAGACGCTCTCAATGTTTACGTTGACAAAGACCCTCTCGGACACGACTTGCTCGCCACATCAGACCCGCTCGGAGCGGCGCTGCGATTCGTTACGCCCTTGCAGCGTGCCCGTCCCAAAAATTCCAAAGTCTGGGAGATGAGCTTCGAAATCTATCTTCGGCAAGGTACGACTTTGTTCTCCCTTCTTAGCATTTGGAATGCGGCTTAACGATTCATCGCCTGTAACCCTTCAGAGAAATTGCTCGAGGCTCTGCGCTCCCTCCGGACCATCGCTGCGATCGCCACCACCGCTGACGCTCGTTCGGGCGTCATCGCGCCCCTAGCTAGCCGCCTCGAGCGCTCTGTTGACAGTCTGCCCGATTCACCGCTTCGCGCGGCTCTCCAGGCGGAGCTAAGTAAAGACTTGACACAAAGGATCTCGAACGGCGTAGGAGCGCTCTCTCTAAATTAGAAGAAAGGAAACGTCTCCGCACAGACAAACAGCGCTTAGATTGACAAGCTGCGAAGAAAGAAAAAAAAGTTCATATAGCACCTCTTGCACTGCGCAATGCACAGGATCGTGTTCTTTCTGTTTGCATACTAGCCGAGAAAGAAATGGTCCGAAGTGATGAAATCATGCAGTTTTTTTCCCGGTTCGTTACCGATCAATTGCTGCAACTCATTCAGGTCAAGCTTCGCCAGCTCCTCCATGTTTGTGACCTTGGCGCTGAGGTGACGATAATTTGAGCTTGTGAGACCTGGCAAGCTGCGCAGCATTTCTTGAGGCGTTAGATTGAAACCAGCTTCTCCAGCCACTCCGGATGCTGTGCCTTCCGCTGCCACGCCTCCGCTGTCCTCGTCGAGGCCCACCAGGACGGCTTTTCTCTCATCAGGCTCTTCGCGAGACGCCTTGAGTTCGCGAAAGATCTCAACCGTCTGATATGGCGAGGATGACCAGATGATGCGAAGCTTGGGGAACGTGATGGTGAGCAGGACGAGCTTGGCTCGGAGGTCGACGTCGGCGGCGTTAGCAGCCTCGCTTCTTGGACGCGAAGCTTCATATGTCTAGGCACACGAGAAGGTGTCGAGTCAGTCGGGAATGCTTCCTACAGGCGCAAAACCGGAAGAGCACTAACATCGAGGTTGAAAGACTTCTTCTCGTCAAATTCGATGAGAAGTACTGGTTGCTTGTAATGAGCAGTCATCAGCTCGCACTGCTGGTATCTACAGGAATAGCGAGCGGGGAAAGGTCAGCGTTTGTGTGCATGGTAAGGTAGATGGGAATAGACTGTTCGCACAGGCGACCCGAGTTGAAACTGGAGATCAAGTCAGGGATACTCTTCCTTTCCACTGACATATCAGGCGTGATGATGTAGTCGCCAATACTCAGGGTGACCGGTACGACTTCAAATTTGCCAGCATGGAGTAGACCAGGAAGCGACGATCGGAACTCTCGAATATCGACAATGACCTGTGCCCGTGGGGCGAGATGTCCGGTCATTTAGATTTAGGAGATGTCCACCGGAGCATGAACACTTCATGTCGACTCACCTTCATCGGCTCGGCAGAAACTCCCTTAGCGCCTCCAATGCGACTGCTCGAGAAGGTACGCAGAACTTCTGCATCCTCATCGCTCGGACGATATTCAGCTTCGTGCGGAATCGCCATGGACTGCCAACTGAACCTAGTTAATGTTCTGACTGATCACGCTGCAGCTCGAAGTGAAGATGCCTACGCCTTTTTCCTGGATCAGCCGGACGAAAGCGTCCTTCTCCTTCCGAATGCTGCTCAGATACTTTTGCTCTTCGATAGAATCTTTGTACACCAGAAAATATATCCGCACTGCTAAGCCCTGATGGGCAGCACGGTAGGCCTGTACATCGGTAAATCAGCGTGTTAGAGAACCCTGAATTGTTAGCGATGCTCGGCAGCGGAAGAACTGACTTCGATGCGGCGGACAAAGGCAGGGTTCGGGTCAAACATGACGACGTATTTTGGCCGTAGCTCCTCGAGGACCCGATCATCCTCGTCGCCGAGGTAGGGGCGGATCACAACTAAGTCTTCCTGTGAGATCAGTCCGAAGAACTCCTCGAATGCGTCGGAATTGAACGCTTCTTCTTCAAGCTTGGGAGTTTCAAGACTGGTTGTTAGATTTCCTGACGAATCGAAACTGATGAGAGGATACGCTAGTCAGTCAATCGGTTGCTTCAGCGAGCGAGGCAATCTCACATTTTCGCCAGCTTCTCCGCATCCTCCTCGAAAGCGTCAGGATTGGCGCCAGTGGCGGCTTCGAACATAGCTCCTGAACCAACTTCGACACTGGAAGACGCTCGGCTCTGTGCGCCTAGACCTCCTCCCCCGCGGACTCGGCGCCTCTTCGTCGGTGGTCCCGAACCTGAACTCCCTCGTTGAGCATCTTTCCTCTTGAGTGCAGCACTGAGCTCAAATGCGTCTCCAGGGCGCCGTCGTGCTGCCGAGTCGAATGTCGACGGGTTGGTCCGATTGACTTCAGGGATTGTTGTGAAAGTGGTCGCGGTCGTTTTTGGCAGCCCAGCAGACTTCTTGAGGGACCGAGTGAGTCTTGAGATGTGCGCTTTCCAGTAGAAGTAGCTCTTGAGATTCGACTCGAGTAAGTCTTGACCCGTACTTGTTGACTTCGTTTCAGAGAGATAGGTTCCGAGATTGTGGCAATCGGCGGAGGAGTTGCACATGACTAGAATCGTATTGCTTGAGTAACCGTCTAGAGAAAGACATATGGATGAGCTAGGGACCGCATTAAACGAGCGGAAAGACCACGGCAACCTTACGTGAATCAACAGGCGCCCAGTGCATCTGGCTCTCGATCTCTTCGAGGACTTCCGAGAGCAGAAGCCACTTGGGCTGCTCTTCCAATACACGCTCGACTCCAGGCGGTAGCCACCGTGGGCGATCCAGCTTGGGTGCTGGCAAAGCTGTTGACTTGTTGGCGCTTTTGCGACTTTGCTCTTCCTCTTGCTCCTCCATGTAACGCAGCAATTCTTCTTCGTCATCTTCTGTCGAGTTGGCTGTCTTGGTCCAATCGCCGTCATCGAGGTCCGTCGGGATCTCCTCGCCGTCGATACCCGTGTCGCGGGCGGTCTTGTCTGCGGGCGAGAGTCGCTTCTGCCGGTAGACCCGTTCGCGAGCAGTCTTGAAGATCGTATCTGCCGCTGGCGTTCCAAGCCAGGCAGGTCGCTCCTTGCGGTCGAGAGCGCCTATGGTAGGAGTGTAGGACGAGAGGAGCGTTTCGAGGTACTGCAAGTATCGCACAGAGTCCATTGAGAGAAGAAAGCTACACATGAACGATCAACTCAGTTCGGTGATCAATATGCTTTCCAGGATGGAGGAAGCACACGTTTGTAATTTGCGCAGCGTAGTGAGGTCGGACACCAAGCCTTTAGTCTTGGGTCCGACCTTGTGCCACACCTGATCAAGCTGAGCCCGCACGAGCGAATCGAACGATCGGAAGAGAGCGTTCTCGACGGTCAGATCGTCCACCTCCAGCTGTAGGATTGCGATGGGCGAGAAGAGGGCGTGAGAAAGAGGCTGCAAAAAGGCATCGCGTGTGCGAGTCAAGCACACTGTGCTTACATAGTGGTTGCTTCGCTTGATTTCAGATATTGTCGCCTCCATGCAGTCGAGCAGAGCGTTTTGAATCTCCAGCATGCGGGGAGTCAACGGTTGGTAGAACTCGATAACGTCGGCTTTCCGCTTCTTGAGGTCAGAGTCGACTTCGTCGTGGAAACTGCAATCTCTCACCAGACGATAAGCGCGTCATGAGCTACAGGGCGGAGAAGGTTCGACTCTTACCGCGGATAAATGACGACCTCCCTCAGCTTGAGCTGCATGAGGATGGTCTGGAGCGGCGAGAGACCGAAAGTGAATGCTTCTGGTTGATCGGAGAAAGCCTTGAGGAAGCCGGTCTGTCGATGAATGTTGACCGGACATCAGCATGGCTACTTCGAGGCGGAGGCAGGTATGGCGAGTACCTTGTTCGTTTTGCGGTAAATCCCGACAACGAAAGCCTCCTGTGAAGTCGGCGTTACCCTGGGTAGTGAATCTCAGGCGATCAGGAGGAGACTGGAGACAGGGCGAAATATGCAGCAAGCGACTGACGATTCGGCGTGCAACACGACCATACCGGTGACGAGGTCGACGGGTACGCTGCCCCTTAGCATATCGGTGATGAGGATCGTAGAGGAAATCGAGAAGAGACCGCCGTCTTTGTATAATTTTTGCCTGTGCAGCTCTTTGCGTGCGGGTCAGGGCTCGGGATCTGGCGGAGTGATGCCGCTGATTCGATGATCCAGAATGCAACGAACCGGGTGGCCTCCGGCATGTCGTAGCCAACAATTTTCATGCGCATGCCGACCTCCTCGGCGAATCCCCTCTCTTCGTCGGGCGAAGCGTTCAGAAGGAAGACGAGTTTCTCGGGCATGTCGTACACCTTGAGCTGCGGATGAGGCAGAGAGTCAGTCTTTGGTCGAGCTTGTGCGCACCACTTGAGGCCGGGACAGAGCCGATGCTCGGATGGGCGACTCGGACTGACGAAATTGGTAACGACGGTGCGCAGCCCCAGTCCCCTGGCCATGATGACCATCGAGTCGGTCGACGCGGGTGCCGAGTCTGCTTGCGGGATCAATTGCGACAAGATGGAGCGCTGGTACGGCAGCAGTGCGGCTGCATCCTCGAGCTTCTTGCGCTTCGCGTTCGGAGGCTGCAGTCCGACAGTCGCCATCGTGCTCGCGAGCGAAGCGACCGGGGTGAGGAGGACAGGCGTCGGAATAGTTATAACACTCCGTCATCAGCGATCAGCCAACCACTTGCGCTCGGATCGATTGCGTCTGCCCAGTTCGGCGCTCGCGGGTTTCCACGCGTGTAATGGTGTCCAGTCCAGCCCGATCCGCTCGACCCCACGCCTCTCTCGAGCGAGATTATCGGATCGGCTCGACTCGCTGCACCGCCGTCGACCTCTCCTCCGCCTCGACTGGTCCCGATCCGCTCGACCCGACCAAGGGACGGTACTTCCTTGACAGCTATGGTCGAAGGGTCCTGCTTCACGGCGTCAATGTCTCCGGCTTGAACAAGCTGCCCTCGGAGCCCAACAGTGAGACGCACCTCGACCTCGGCGAAGCTTGGTACGATGGCGAGAACGTGTCCTTCGTGGGCAGACCATGGCCGCTAGCCGAATCGTGAGTCTCTCGAGAGACCCCGGTTTCGCTTCGAGCTGACGCTTGCTTCGCCTGCGCTTCATCGCTTGGGCACCTTCTGCTCCATCTGCCAGCGACACGCATCTTTCCCGTCTGCGCAACTGGGGCTTCACCTTCATCCGTCTCGTCGTGCCATGGGAGGCTCTCGAACATGCTGGACCGGGCCAGGTCGACGAGGCTTACGAAACCTATCTTGAGGCTCTCATCTCCCTCTTCCCGAAATACGGCATGAAATGCTACATTGACGCCCACCAGGATGTCTGGTCTCGCCATACCGGCGGTTCGGGCGCACCGACCTGGACTCTGCAACTGGTCGGACTCGACATCCGGGCGCTCAAAGCGTCCGCGGCTGCGCACGCACACAATCTGCACCTCGACGTCGACAACGACCCGCCGCCCAAGGTGTGGCCGGCGGGCATGACCAAACTCGCCGCAGCGACTATGGCAACCGTGTTCTGGGGCGGCAACATTTTCGCGGGCAAGAGACGAGTCAAACGCCGATTGCACCAGGGGATTTGGGGACAAGCCGGAGACCCCGATGAGCTCGTCGGACTCCAGACCTTTCTGCAAGAGAGCATGCTCGAGGCATTCGGCAAACTGGCAGATCGGCTGAAAGCTTGCGAGGCCGTGATGGGGTTCGAGGTAGGACCCCAATGCATTGTTGACACAGATTGGGAGCATCCACTGACGTTGTTCTCGGCAGGTCATCAATGAACCCCACCGAGGATACATCTCGCTACATTCTCCGCACGCATGGGACCTGACTGCCGACCTCGCGATCGGCTATTTCCCCTCGGCTGCGCAGTCATGGGCGCTCGGCGCCGGTCACTCGGTGAAAATCCCGTACTACGTACAGGCCTTTCCAGTCACGGCTGTTTCGCACCAGGTCCTACTGACTCCTCCGGATCACCGTGCCGCTTGGCTGCCTCCGCCGGCCCGGACTGGCGGCGCCGATGCAGCTCGCACCTGTTCAAACCCTGATCTACGGAGCGAGAGCTCAGGCTGTCTCTGGCAGGAGCATGGTGTCTGGTGCTTCGACAAGAGCAAGGGAGAATTCGGCGAACCAGTTGTCCTCAAGATGGAATACTTCCGGCGGTTTCCGCAAGATCACGGAGGAAGAAAGCGTGGTGAATTGGTCAACTGGGAAAGGTGCGTCGCACAGCGCTCTCACCCTACCAGGCTCGAACTCATCTGCCTGGCGTGGACAGGGATTGTTACTTCCCCTTTGTCAAGCGCTTCGGCGAACGAATGCGTCGAGGAAAGAACCCCTCGCATTGGATCACCTTTGTTGAACCAATCCCTAACGAAGCAAGTACTGACATATCCACGCAGCGATCGATAGCGAGCCCTGCTGACGATCTGTTCTCTCTCTCTACGGCAGCTCGCGCCAGAGTATCCCATAGAAGTGAGGCCGCCAAATATGGTCCTTGCGCCTCACTGGTATGACCTGCAAGCTCTGTTCGAGAAGAGGCTAGGCTGGATGTCAGCAAACGTTCAGGGTCTCGCCAAGGTAAGCCTGCCTGTTTGCGAAAGCGAGATCAAGCGGCTACCCCCTAACAAGTCTTCTCACTACCGTTCTTCAGGGAATGTTCTTGCTTCGAGCCTTGGTAAGGGAAACACTCGCCCATTCGGTGTCATCGGGAGAAGCTGACAGCGAGCTTTCGTCATGGCGCAGTATTTCGGTCGCAATGGACTGCGGAAGAAGTAGGCTTGCATCCGTACAGACTGTCCCGCACGACAGAGGCTGACTAACTCACGTCCCGCAGCTATGCCGCGCAAATCGCCAACATCCTATCGGCGTCTTATCGTCAAATTGGAGAGATACCAGTAGTTCTAGGCGAAACAGGTTGTCCGTTCGATCTTAATGGTGGGCCAGAGAAAGTCAAAAGGGTGCGAAACGGCGATTGGAGAGGCAGCGACCAGGAGAGGATGGTCGACGCGATTCTTCATGCGATCGGAGAACGGGGGCTAGCGTCTTACAAGTAAGCTATCGATCGCTGGGCCTTCCGGAGGATTATCAGATACTAACTGACACGAATTCCTCTCGGGTCTTGAACCAGTTTGTGGAACTACAATCCGCTCAATACTGATGAATGGGGCGACTCGTGGAATGGCGAAAACTTCTCGTGGTACTCGGCGACAGATGCAACTCCTGATCGCATCAAGATCGCGGAGGATGATGCACTTCGGTCAGGCGAAGATCCTGCCATGGCAAAGCTGAACGTGGGTGCGCGAGTGCTCGACGCAATCGAGGTTTGTCTCCTTGCCTTAGTCATTCTAGCGGGCAGGGCTCATGCGCTCATTCCTGTCGCATCTGTTTGGGTGCTCTAGCGACCGTACCCCGTCAAGACAGCCGGGATACCATTACGAGTATCGTACGATTTTCATGACCTGTCGTTCTCGTTTGCCTACATCAATCCGATACCCCCTGTATCTACACTCGCGACCACCATGACCTCATCGGAGACGCTCGAAACCCGATCGCCGGACAATCCACCCATCGTCGGCTTCGAGTGCTTGGCCAGGGAGACGGAGGTCTACCTGCCGAAACGAAGATACGGCAAGTGGTTCAAATCTGGTGCTGTTACCGTAAAGGTCCGAGATGGTGATGGCGAGTGGAGATGGGACGAAGAGGTAAGCTCGTTCGGCAGGCTTGAATGCAGGTGCCAGTACTGACCTGATCTACTGCTACCGTTGCTGCCGTGGACGTAGCTGCAAACCCTCTACGTCCTCCATGTCAATCAAGCGCCCGGCTACATCCACACGGTCGATATCTCCGTCGAGCGCCCACCTTCCGCAGCCTCTCCCGATCGCCCCTCTCTCTTGAGATGGTACGAGCCGAGGATGCCTCTAGCGCTGGCGCGGCTCAACATTAATCTCTTCGCCGGAGATTGGATCTGGCTGTGGGCTCTACTTATTGCAACCATTGGCATCCGAATGGGATACTGGCTCCTTGTTGGCGGAGGCCCACAGAGTCTCACGACAGGCAGTGACGACTTCATGACTGAACTCTGAGCGGCACTGCAATGAAAAGCGTCTAGGGCAACCTCCCTATTTGACGCATCACTCTACGGGGGAGAAAGCGGTACTACTTTGGATTGTCAGAGGTCGGAAGGGAGACACAATTAGAACTACATAGGACGACATGCATCGAAGCTGTGGAACAGGTCCGGGACGCTCAGAGCTTGGCAGGACGTGCGGGAGCAGCGTATTCGTCGAGGTGAGGACTGCGATCGATAAGTTCAGGCTTCAGCGATCGAAGAAGCCTCGTTCTGTGCTCAATGTGGACCGTATACTTACGTAAGATCAGTGGTCAAGAAATCGCTGAGCTTGTCAGCCCTGATCTGCGCCTTGAGATAGCGGGCGCAAAGATCGACACGCTTGGCGTCGAGTCCGGATTGCTTCGTCTTGCTAGTCTCCTCGTCGAGAATCTTGTCAACCAGATTAACCGTAATTTTCTGACCGTCCTGGGTCGAGGCGCCGTGTTTGACCCAGTGCCAAAGCTGCGATCGCGAAATTTCGGCGGTGGCGGCATCTGTAATATCGCGAAAGACCGGCATCAGTCATTCAATCCTCTGCTATTCTCACGGCCTTGTGGCCAACTGGACGCACCCTCCATGACTGAGGAAGTGAGGATTATGATGAATCAGCATCGTTTCGCGGGAGAGTCGGGTTCAGGGAATGAATACGCACGATTCGCGACGGGCACACAGCCGAGGCCTCCGACCCAATTCGCACAGTAGTGCAGAAGAGCCATGCAGTTGCCGCGAATGCCTTCATCCGAGATTCCTCCGGGCACGTTGGTGTTGAGCAAGTCGAGCGCCGTGACTGTGACGTCTTCGCGGCGGATGTGGTACTGTCGGTTTAAACGCGGATACCCATTGTTAGCGCGCATGGCCTAGATATGTCGATCTGAAGGAGGAAGGGTGTGGACAGACCTGGTTGGGACCGGGCATGCCCTTGTTGAAGATTTCGAGTGCAATTTTGACAAGCCCCGGGTGGGCAACCCAAGTTCCGTCGTGGCCAGCATCGCATTCACGTTGCTTATCGGCCCTGACCTTGTCCATGACGGCGTTGTTCTTGGCTTCGTCGTTCTTGATCGGAATCTGCGCAGCCATACCTCCGATCGCAGCAACGCCTCGCCTAATATGCGGGCAATTGTGTCAGATGACCAGTATCCCGACTGTTGTCAATAGAACCAAGAAGCGCTCACCTGTGGCAGGTCTTGATGAGCAAGCGGACATACGAAGCCATGAATGGGACAGTCATGGTAACATGCGAACGATCGGGAAGAACGAAGTCGGGGTGCATCCTCATTTTCTTGATGAACGAGAAGATGTCTGCGCTCGCACGAGATCTCAAAGTCAGTAGGGAAAGCGACAGATCAGGCTTGAGGATGATCCGCCTTACAATCCCAACGACCGCAGTTCAAACCACTGGAGTGCTCGCGGAGCTCGTAGATGATCTCGTCCATTTGGAACGAAGCGGTAATCGTCTCGATCAGAACGGTAGCACGGATACTTCCGCGGGGAACGCCCAGAAGATCTTGCGACATGCGGAAAATGTCGTTCCACAAGCGAGCCTCAAGGTAGTGCTCCATCTTTGGCAGACTGCGTCCAAGCTTTGTCAGCACAGGGGACTAATTGAGCGTTGTCCGGAGAGCGGCGACTCACTAGAAATACGGTCCGAAGCCGCGGGCCAACAGCTCTTTCGCGTTGTGGAAGAAGTAAAGGCCAAAGTCGAAAATGGATCCCGACATGGGTTGGCCGTCAACGAGAATGTGATTCTCGTCGAGGTGCCATCCTCGCGCGCTGCTCGCACGGCTCGACAGTCAGCACGGAGACGACCCCGACAATCTCCGACACAAGTATCTCACCGAACGATAAGGGTGGCGGTCTTCTCGTTGAGCTTGTATTCCTTGCCATTAGGCCCTTTGAAGGCGATTTGGCGGCGAACAGCATCTCTCAAGTTCACTTGACCATCGAGGTTGTTGAGCCACGTAGGAGCGTTCGAGTCTGGTCACACGGAGACAGCGGAGACAAAGGCAGACTAGATTAGCTCAAGAGTACGAAGTCTCGACGAGGCGCGGCAGTCCGCGAATCTAGTTCACCTTCAAAATCGGCCATGAACGTGGCTGCGCCCGAATTGAGAGCACTGTCACGAGCAGTAGCAAATGAGGTTGAGTACCGGTGCGACGGAGAGTGTGAGGCTAGGAGCCGTGACCTACTTGATGACCATCTTGCGGTCGACGGGCCCGGTGATCTCGACTCGCCTGTCCTCGAGCCCGGGCATGGGTCGCGGGCCTTGCCAGACGGGGTCATTGCGGATGTGCTCGGTCTCCTTGAGGAAGTCGGGAAGCGCTCCGGCGTCGAATTGCGCTTGGAGGAGCACACGGCGGTGCAGGAGGGACTTGCGGGTCGAGTTGAACGAGCGGTGTAGCACGACGAGGAACTCGAGCGCCTCCTTGGTGAGGATCTGCTGATGCGCGCCTAATCAACGGAAGCGGAGAAAGGTGATAAGCGATTTCATCCGAAGTGCGAAAGCCGGAAGGATCGGCAAGGTGGGGGAGAGACTCGCCTTCAACTTTGGCTGTCGGACGTCAAGCGGTGAACCAGAAGTATGCAGAAAGTCGTCGAGAAGCTCGAATCAGCTCGGTTCAAATTATCGGTGCGCAGGGCTGAGCGTGATGGGAGAATGCCGCCTGAATCCGGCTCCCGCGGCTGCTGCTTATCTGGGTCGAGCACAGCATACCGAGGCGGGAGTACATCCACGCCCGCGGCATCGGAGGATTCGTGTCGCTGTGTGTTGCTCAGCAGCGGCGATCGTAGATCGCGTCCGGAGCGGGGCATGCACGGGATATGCGCATTTCGAAGAAGCGGAGAAAGCGGCAGGAGACGAGCGGGACGAAGTAAGTGATGCTGAGCGAAACATACCGTTGATAGAAAGACCGGGAATGTTGTGGTTTGCCATGGTGCGGGACCGGATTGATAGAGAGGAAGAGAGGCGGAGAGAGAGACAGCCGAAGATTATTCTGTAGCTGAAATCGACGCGTTGCCGAAGTAACCGAGACTAAAGTCCGCGGGCGCTTCGCCGCGCGATCACCCGAGTCGATTGACGGGTGCCGGCGGTCCGCTTCTCAGTCCAAATCACGCCCGAGGAAGCGGAGGAATTGACGACAATATCGGTCATTATGCATGGCATCGGCAAGCGCTCTATAGTTCTAACGCTGCGGTTTCTACAGTAGCTCCTCGGCGACTAGGCTCCGACGACTTCGAGCAGCTTCCATCCTATGAGAGTACCGTCATCGTGTTGATTCGCATCCTCCCGAGACGCGGCCGCAAACTCCCGCGAAAAGACTCCTTTGCGTTCTCGGATATCAATCACCTGGGCATGTCAACAAATCAGCGCATTGTCCTCAATAATATGTCCAAAAAGTGCTCATGCACTTCGTTGACGATTTTCGCGTTGAACTCGGGATGTCCTGCGGCAGATAGGGAGAAAGAATCAGCCAAATTTTAGCCCTCGATTCCGATTTCGAAAATGGCGAATCGAGCGGCAAACCTTGCAGTGTCAAAATAGATACGTTTGCGAGCGTTTTCGGTCCTTCTTGATCAACAAACCGTACCATGCCATGCACTGGGCAAATTTCGGTCGATCCGAGAGATTCGAATCCTTCGGGCATCGTTGGGACATGATCTTGGTGCATCTGATGCACTGACTGCCAATCGCAAATTTGAACTCGTCAGCTGCATACACTGCACACGTGCTTATGATTGCCAGGATTCGAACGCACGAGTTTCGTCCGAGTGAAGAGTTGCTTGGCCGTATGGGTCAGCTCAAGGCTTCTGGTCCCGACCTCCCAACCCTGTTCGTTCTTTTCGGTCACAGCGCCGTATGCTCGCGCGATAATTTGGTGGCCAAAGCAGATGCCAATCAGCTTGAGCGATTTGTTGATCTCGGGTAACCGCTGCACGAACGAGACGAGCTCGACGATCCAGTCGTCGTTCTCGTAGGCCGAAGCAGCTGTCGTCCAGCATCGAGGAAGTCAGATACAGCACGAGGTTCGCGCGTCATCCAGAATCCGGCACAGAGCCATAGAAAGCTCACCACTGCCGGTCAAGAGCAGGCCATCTGCCCGCTTGAGCGTCTCTTCCGACGGGTACACTCCTTGAACAACGTCATAACTCTCAATGATAAGCTTGTGGCGGGTTGACCCTGGCTTCGACCCTGCTGAAGAGTGCTCCGAGTTCGACACGGCGAGCGAGTGCTGGAACAACGAGACAAAGATGTCATGGTAGGTCCCATACTGTTCCCTCACCCTGCGCAATGGTGGCTCAGCATGTTTGCGTATCGCTGTTACTAGCTGATCCAGCAAGCACTCACGGAGGAAGAGGGCAGTCGTCAAGCAAGATGATAAGGAGGACGTCTCGCTCGGCTGTGAGCGGCAGATCAAGCGCTTGAGAGAGCGGGCTGCTTGAGGTGAGCGACATTGTAGAGATAGAAGATCGAGCGAGGAAGTAGATCGCAGCCGAGAGGGGCGACCTGCAGCGACTGGCGGGGCCGCCGAGAGCCGCGCGCGCACGCCAAGCCAGAGCGCTGCCGTCATTCTTTGCGTCCACCGGCCCTTCGCGGAAAATCGCGTACGTAATCGCAGAACGAGTCCAAGCGAGCTATGCTTTGAGTCAGTCCATCCTCTGGCGATCGGGCTCGTGGCACATTTTACCGTCACGTGCCAGAAAGGTAGCCAATGACTTCGAGCTGAGACTGGTCTCATCTCTAAACAGCAGATCCTCACAGCGCCGTCATCGGCTCACGTAGCGTGCAGTCGTCATGCTCCCGTCACGAGACTTGCCTACTGTCGATACAACAGACCCTTCTTCCGTCAAAACAGCTTTAGACTCCATCCAAAGCACATTATCGACAGCTACAATCGATCTGCGACTACCACTAGAGATTGAAGTCACGGACGAGTGTGCAGGCAATGCAGAAAACCATGCAAGCGTACGATCTGCTCACAATGAGGATCAAAGGTGCGCGGATGGAGACGAGCACCGCGACGACTTCGAGATCATGTGCGAGCGGAGCTGGCTCCAACGAGTGGTGCAGCAAAGCCTCAAGCGGATCCAGAGCGCAAATACGGCGCAAAGTGATGAGCGCTGGGACGAACTACTGGAACAAGCCGCCACGATCCTTTCTCGGCTGGATGACGACCAGCGCGAGACTATCTACATTCTACCGACCACGACATCCACTTCAGTGCATGCCCGCACGACGACGCCTCAGACGGTCAAGATCCGCAATCATACCTTGCTATCCTCACAAACCGGTCACCGCACATGGGGGTCTGCTCCAGCGTTAAGCCGAAGGATGTGCCTAAACCCTCAACAGTTCTTCCCACACTCTGCGCTGCCGAGCTCCCAATTGCGCGTGCTCGAGCTCGGGTCGGGTACAGGGCTTGTCGGGATTGCTGCTCTCGCCATCCTGGACTCGCTCGAGCGGAACGCGTTGGTCACGCTTTCGGACGGAGGCGACAGTCTAGACGCGGTCTCAACCGATGGTGTCATCGGCAACCTTCGACACAACCTGGACACATATCTGGGCGGAAGAGACCCAGACCGGAAAGGCATAGATGCCGAGATCAAACAGTTCCGATGGGACGACTACCTGGCTCTGCCGACGAATGGGGAGGATCCCAATAGCCACAGACCGAAGCGAATCCGGACAGAACAACCCTACGACGTAATTCTCGCGACCGACTGCGTGTATGAGCCCCAACATGCCGAGTCTCTTCACGCGGCCGTCTCCGCGCACCTGCGGTTCCCCTCTTCCTCGACTAGCTTGTCTTCTCCAGCTTTCCATCTCATCCTGCCACTTCGTCGAACGCACGCGTCCGAATCAGCAGCTGTCGACCGAATGTTCCCGCCTGCTTTGTCCGAGAGGCTGCCTGGTCAGCTGCCACCTCAATCGGCACGCGCCGCCGAACGGACGTGGAGGCTTGTCGCAACAGAGCGCGAGCATTTCAGGGCACCAGACGGTTTCGCGGACAATCATGGGAGGGACCACAGGATTATCGAGTATAGGCGTTACAAGATAGAATGGGAGGAAATTGCATGACGATCCTTGCTTTCGGCTTGCCCGCAATAGCCTCATGCAGCGTCAGGCTACCAGCAGGAGTAGGCCTTTTGCAATACGAGGCTCTCCGCAGGTGTCAGCGATTAATTACAGCCATACGCGGAAACGACCATGCAGTAGTCTGCCAATTACATGCGCAATCTGCATCTATTCCTGTGCAGCTTGTCCCGCTTCTTGCTTCTCTACGAGCTTCTCTGCCTCGACCACGACGGATTCGGCGAGCTCGTCCTTTTTGCGAACCAAGCTGTGTGCGGCCGTACCGGGACCCGTAGGCGGCGCCTTGCCTCGAGCATGAGGAGTACAGTCTTCCGAGTACAGCCGGAGCGAGAGGGCACTATCATGACGAGAGAGCGAAGCAGACAGGTCAGCTCGCGATCTCGATGCAGACTGCTAGACGAGCTCACCTTTTGTCGACCTTCTCGACCATTAAGTTGACGCTGACCTTGCTGATCCAGAATGCCAGGTACAAGTCTTCCTCGGCCCTGCGGTAGAAATGTCAGCTCTGATCTGACTCGATCGCGCTGAGCATGAATCCAGGAGGGGAAATTTACTCGGTGTCGGCACCTTTCGCTCCTTGCACGCGCAGCACGGCACTTCCCGGCTCGAGGCTCATCACGCGCGTCTTGAGATCGCCGTCTTGCAAGTCGTCAAACTTGACGCTCACGTTCTCCATGAGTTGCCTCAGTTGGGCCGATCCGGCATTGACAATCCTCTTCTCGCCGAGGTAGGGCCGGATGACCTCCAAACCCTCCGAGTTGATCCTCCACTTGCATGCGTATGTACCATCTTTCGACGAGTCTTGACGCGTGAAGAGTTTGACACCGCACGAAATGAGGCGCATGCGCGTGTAAGCGTTGGAAGAGAGCAAAGACTTCGTGAGGGCCGAGGTGAGGTAGATGGAGCGCAGAGCGGCTCCGGAAGCATTCCGGACAAGCAGGCACGAGAAGGGGAAAGAATCAGAGATGTCGAAGAAGTCCCTGTCAAGGGGTTTACAGGCCGAGTCAGTTGCGGAAAGCAGGCTGTATCTGATACCGCACTAATGGGAACGTACTTGCAGATCTTGACCTGTTCATCGTCGACGCCCTCGAGATAGATGTATGGCTCTTCGTTGAACGGTCGTCCAGCGCCCATTCTTTCCCGTCCAACTTCTTGCTCGGCACTCGACACAGGGACCGCTGCAGGTTTGTCGGTCGAAGTCGAAAGTGCCTCGGAAGCGACATTGGCAGCGGGAGACTCCTCGTTCACTTCCTGAACTGCGGACTCCGAACGGGCCTTCTTCGCCTCCGGCTCACCATCGGCGGGCGAAGCAGCGCGTTCGCGCTTAGTTTCGCTCTTGTCTTCCGCGACCTTTTCGGGCTGCTTCTCGCCTCCAGTCTTGACGAGTACGCAAACGTAGAAGGCTCCAGTGTCCTGAAGGTGAGGGTAGAGACGAAGAGAATGTTCGAGTCCTTGCGCCTTGGCGACAGCTTCACTTGGCGGCCACAGACTCGCGAGCCAGGTCTTGCGAGCACCCTTCTTGTCCTGATTGTTGGGATGACTTTCCTTGCCCTTGGGTTTGCCACGTCCCTTCGGAGCATGGCGGGGAGGAGAGGTCGAACCATCGGTGGGCTCCACGTCAAGATCCTCGGGCACTTCAGCAGGAGTAGCCGAGGCCGACGGGTGAGGAGCGTCGGAGAGGGAGTTGTCGAGCACTCGCCACGTGGTCAAGCCGGGGCGTCGAATGAGACCGGGCAGGTCTTCCGCAACAGGCAGAATCGACATGTCTATCCACGCATTCTCAGTGTCGGTAAGCAGCCTGTGGGACGAGAATCCGGAAAACAGGCGAGAAGGATGCACGGACCTGGGCAGGCGGTCAGAGCGGCAGATACGACGGCTTCGTTCTCCATGGGGTTCATCGAGCATGTCGAGTACACGAGACGGCCTCCAGGCTTGAGTAGCTGGATGCCTCGGAGCAGGATACGCAGCTGTAGCCTACAAATTGCCGCAGCTCAGCGTCAGATGCAGTACGAGCATGGCCGACACGTGCGATCTTGGCTGGCACTCACGAGTGAAGTCCGATACCGTTGCCCACGGTCCAGTCTCCCCAAATTCCCATATTCTTCCTCAGCGTGCCGTCTCCAGAACAAGGCACATCGGCGAGGATCCTGTCGAAGTACATGGGCTGGAACTTCTTCTCGAATTCGGATTTCGCTAGTCGGGCGACACTGCGTTCGTCGTCGTTGGTGAATTTGAGCACGTTCGAGGAAGTCTTCGGGAGTCGAAGCGACGGGAGCTGAGTCGCGTCGTGGTTCGTGACCATCATACCGGTACCGGGCACGCGGTGGAGCGACTGGTGCACAAGTAGGTGACATCGCTTCGCGTCGGAATCGTTCGCGATGAGGAGTCCCTGGGGTACTTTGTTCGTGCCCTCCTGCGAGCCGTTCGGAGGCCCGTGCAGATCCTCGAGGATCTGTACACTTTTGCTTCCCGGAGCAGCGCACATGTCGAGAGCGGTGTGGCCAGGCTGGACGTCAAGCAGCAAAGGCGGGATCATCGATACGGCCTCCTGGCGCGAGATGTTGCCGGCGTCGGTCTCGTACACGAGGAAGTGCTGGAACTTCTTGAACGCTTCAATCTTGCGCAGAGCCGACTTGGGCACGGGCAATTGCCATGCCAGTTGTCCCGGGTGCCTGTTGCAGGACGTGCACAGCCGAGGTCAGCACAGGGGGTCCTTTGCCGTCCTGACTGCTTGTGACGCACCATTGGAGAGGTTTCGGGGGCGAGAGGTTGACGCCCTCGTACTCGATTCCGGTCATCATCGGAACATAGACGTCCTCGATGTGCTTGTTGAGCGCATGTGCGGTCCTGGCCATGATCACGCACTCGGCAGAGACGTCAGCTTTAATGGCACGGATACGTCAAGCAGAGGAACGCCGGCTAGCGTGCATGGACGGACGGGCGCGAGGTGGTCAGCCTGAAGGTCGTCGGAAGTGGGCGGCGGAACGCGGTGAGCAAGTCTTGCCACTCGGACTCGGGGACGATGTTCTGGGCCTACGGAGGGTGAGCATGCGGTCAGGACGCGCGATCAGCGGCGTGGGTTTTTTTTTTCGGCGCGATCGCGTCGGGTTAGCGCACCTGGTAGTACGCCTCGAACTTGGGGTTGGTCTGCTCGACCACGTTGTAGTTGCCGCCCGAGGCATTGTTGCGACTGTCTGTGCGGGGCTTGGAAGGCTGATCCTTGCCGCGTTTCTGGACCGAGAGATGAAGAATCAGCGGATCGAGCGCGTGTCGGTGCCAGACCGAGTCGCAGGCGTCCAGGCGGTGCGCGGGATAGCGGCGGCGGGACTCACGGAATGACGTCCCATGGCGACGAGGCGATGCGTGAGGCAGGCTCGAGTCAAAATGATGCGGAGTGACTGAGACTTCGAAGTTGCGGCGGCGCTGCTTCCGAATCAGCTTGACTCCTGCACGCCTCTCCTATCAGCGTTTCAGCACCCCGAACACTCCCACCAGAGTCAGTGCGCTCCGTTGCCGATCCGTGAACAGGCCGACTGACTGCTGACTGCTCGCTGCGATGACAGTGGAGGCGCTCCTTCGCACCTTCGCCGATGCGCCGCAACTCGCGCTCCCGACCGACTACCCACGTCCGGCCGGGGACCAGTCGCTCTCGATGGTCGAAGCGCGCGAGGTCCGTTCGCTCGACACGAAAACGGGCGCCGCGCTCCTGCGCTTGTCCCTCTTCGACGAGGACGAGGACGACTCGGACGATTCGGACGACGACGAGGCTGACTCGGCAGGCATCGAGCACACCCTCGACCGTGCGCCGACAAAGGCCCGCAACCACCGCCCGACTCCGTTTCACCTCCTGCTCACCGCCTTCGCCGTGTTGTTGCACCGCTACACGGGTGACACGGACCTCATCATCGCAACCTCGTCGCCTTCCTCGCCCGCGCCGCTCCTTCTTCGCATCAAGCTCGACCCGTCCGACTCGTTCTGGTCCCTCGTCAAGCGCGTTCAGTTCGTCGAGGCGGAAGCCGAAACGCACCAGGTCTCGTACGACGAGCTCGTTGCAGGCCTCAACAGCGCCCACGAGGCTGGAGGTCCCGCGCCACCACCGTTGTTTAAAGTGCGGTTCTTCGACTCGACTGACGCGCAAGACTCGAGTTTCCTCGAATCAACTTCGCTCACGTCCGATCTGACCGTTTTCGTATCGACCACTCCGACGGATGGGCTGGCCCCCGGGTCTGCGCCAGCGACACCGACGGCGACGTCGACGCCGTCCTCGCTGCGCACCTCGCTCGTCTTCACCCCGCCACGCATCTCGCTCACCTTGTCGTACAACTCGCTCGTGTTTTCGCGTCCGCGCATCGCGCTCATGATCGATCAGCTCGTTCAGTTCCTGCACCACGCCTCGTCGCACCCTCAGGACCCCATCGGTGCAATTTCGCTCCTCTCCTCGAAGCAGCGCAAGCACCTGCCCGACCCGAAAGCCGATCTCGAATGGACTGGCTACCGGGGCGCGATCACCGACATCTTCTCGAGCAACGCTCGCTCGTTCCCTGATCGCACCTGTATCGTCGAGTCGATTGCGCCTGCCGAGATCGGCGGTCAGAACGGCGTGCGTACGTTCACGTATCGTCAGATCGACGAGGCTAGCAACGTGCTCGCTCGCTACCTGGTCGAGAATGGAGTTCAGCGCGAGGAGGTGGTCACGGTGTACTCGACGAGGGGTGTCGACCTGGTCGTGGCGGTGATGGGTGTGCTCAAAGCCGGAGCGACCTTCTCTGTGATTGGTGAGGACAGCCGAGACTTCGCACCGGCTCTACATCGCAGCTGACCCGCTCGTTGTCGAATCCGGAAGACCCTGCATACCCTCCTGCACGTCAGACTGTGTACCTGCAGGTCGCCCAGCCGCGGGCCCTTGTCATTCTAGCAGCCGCGGGCTCTCTCCTGCCCTCGGTCCGGCAATACGTGTCCGAGAAGCTCTCGATTCGAGTCGAAGTACCAGCACTGCAGCTCACGACATCTGGGCTAGTCCTCGGTTCTTCGCAATCGGCCTCAGATTCCGACATTTTTGCCTCGACTCTCGCTTCCGCAGCGCAGCCTCTCAACATCCCCCTTGGTCCCGATTCGGTCGGCACTCTATCCTTCACATCCGGATCTACTGGTATCCCCAAGGGTGTTCGCGGCCGCCATTTCAGTCTGACGCACTTCTTCCCATGGATGAAAGAGCGCTTCGGTCTCAGCGAAGACAGTCGCTTCACGATGCTGAGTGGAATCGCTCACGATCCTATCCAGCGTGATAGTAGGTCCTCACGAAAGCGTCCATGCTAGCTCGAGCTGACAAACAACTCGCCATCAGTCTTTACGCCCCTGTTCCTCGGTGCCAGTCTGTACATTCCTACGGCGGAAGACATCGGAACCCCAGGGCGCTTGGCGGAATGGATGTCCGACAATGCAGTCACGATCACGCATCTCACTCCGGGTAAGCTGCAAATCCGGTTGACCCTTCTTGCGCGCCTACGCCTGTATTGACACGCTCGTCCATCTTCAGCTATGGGTCAGCTCCTCTCGGCTCAAGCTACGCGGCCGATCCCTTCGCTTCGCAATGCGTTCTTTGTTGGCGACATTCTCACCAAGCGCGACTGTACACGACTCCAGCAACTTGCTCAAAACTGCCGAATCATCAACATGTTCGGCACGACAGAGACGCAACGAGCTGTGTCGTACTTCCCAATCCCGCCTCTCTCGGAAGACCCGACTTTCCTGAAGACGAGGAAAGACATTATGCCCGCTGGCGAAGGAATGATCAATGTGCAGCTCCTTGTCGTGAACCGTAACGACAAAAACCAGATCTGTGCGGTTGGCGAAGTCGGAGAGATTTATGTTCGCTCAGGCGGTCTGGCGGAAGGGTATCTGCAGTTGCCCGAAGCAACCCAGGAGAAGTTCGTTCAGAACTGGTTCGGCGCCGGTTCGGAACGCGTCGATAGCATCGCCAGCTCGCAAGAGCCCTGGAAGGAATGGTGGCATGGTGTACGAGACAGGATGTACCGAACTGGAGATCTCGGCCGCTACAACCCCGACGGCACCGTTGAGTGCACGGGCCGTGCCGACGACCAGATCAAGATCCGCGGATTCAGGATCGAGCTCGGCGAAATCGACACGCATCTCTCGCGTCACCCTGCTGTCAGGGAAAACGTTACGCTGGTCCGGCGTGACAAATACGAAGAGAAAGTATTGGTCGCTTACTTCGTACCCTTAGTCGGCAGCGAGGCCCTCGAGGGTCTCGTCAGCGGCGACGATGAGGAGCAATCTGAGGAGCGAGTTGGTGGCAAGGTTAGCCAAAATGAAGTTGCGAAGGGCCTTAGGCGCTACCGCAAATTGATCAAGAGCATTCGGGAGTACCTCAAGACGAAATTGCCGAGCTACTCCGTACCCAGTGGTCAGTCTTCTTTGTCATCCTCGTCGCAACCGCTGTGGCGCCTGACTAATCATGTATGCGGTTCTATTGTGACGTAGTGATCGTGCCGCTCGCACGTATGCCTCTAAACCCGAACGGCAAAATCGACAAACCCGCTCTGCCATTCCCAGACACTGTCGCAGCAGCGGCAGCTTCGTCGATCACCTCGGCTGCAACAGATTCTGTCCAGCAACTCACCGCCACTGAACGTACGATCCACGACATCTGGCTGCAGCTCCTCCCCTCTCCTCCTCCCGATATCCCGCTTGACGAGTCTTTCTTCGACTTGGGCGGCCACTCGATCCTCGCGACTCGCCTCATCTTCGAAGTCCGCAAAACTCTCGCTGTGGGCGCGCCACTCGGACTCGTCTTCGACTACCCCACGATCCGCTCGCTTGCCAAGGAATTAGACTCGCTCCGCGATGGGGATCTCGGACTAGCAGGTGACAAGAACTCCAAAGCGGGAGCGCAAGCCGGCTCGACAGCAGACAACGAGTACTCGGAGGACGCGGACAAGCTCGTGAACGAACTCAGGCACTCGTACGAGAAGCCTGCGCATTCCGACGCAGCGAAGGTCGTGTTCCTCACGGGCGCGACTGGCTTCCTCGGTGCCTTCATCCTTCGAGATCTGCTCGACCCCGCTCGACGAGGCGGTCAGGTGGCCAAGGTCATTTGCCACGTGCGAGCTGCCACTCTCGAGAAGGGCATGTCGAGGCTTCGTGAGAGCGGTGAAGGTCGCGGTGCTTGGGACGAAGAATGGGTTGCCAGTGGCAGACTGGAAGTGGTGACGGGAGATCTTGAGGGCGACAGGCTTGGCATGACAGAAGCAGAGTGGGACAGGCTGGCGAAGGAGGTCGATGCGATCGTGCACAATGGCGCTATCGTGCGTATTTCTCCTATTTCAGATCTGACGAGGATAATGGGTGTTGATGGCGCGCCGACTAACAGGTGCATTGGGTTTACCCCTACAAACAACTTCGCGCGGCCAACGTCCTTGCTACACTCGCCGTGATCGAGCTCGCTGCTCTCGTTCGACCGAAAGCTTTGACGTTCGTCTCTTCGACAGCAGCCATTGAGAAAGCACACTACGTCCGCCTCGCCGATTCCATCGTGCAACAGGGAGGTCTCGGAGTTTCGGAGGCCGATTCGCTCGATGCTGGCAAGGCCGGCCTTAAGGGTGGCTACGGCCAGTCCAAGTGGGTTAGTGAACGTCTAATTCTCGAGGCAGGCCGTCGAGGTCTCGCTGGCTCGATTGTTCGCCCGGCCTACATCGTCGGTGACTCGATTTCGGCTGTCACAAACACGGACGACTTCCTGTGGCGCCTCGTCAAGGGTTGTATCCAGCTTGGTCACATCCCCGATATCGAGAACACTATCAACATGGTTCCAGTCGATCACGTCGCCAAAATCACCGCATGCGCGGCATTGCAGTCAGCGTCAGAAACCCTCCGGGTGCACCATGTCACTGCACGCCCCGCGCCTCGATTCAACCGCTTCCTCTCTGCGCTCAAACTCTATGGTTACAACGTCGAGAAAACCGAGTACCTGCCATGGCGCACTCTGCTCGAACAGCACGTCCTCCGTGTCCAGGACAACGCCCTGTTCCCTCTCCTGCACTTTGTCCTCGATGACCTGCCAACCTCGACCAAGGCAGCCGAACTCGACGACTCGAACACTGTCAAGCTGCTGCGAAGTGCGGGACAACCTGACGCTGTCACGGTCGATGACGACCAAATGGGTCGCTATCTTGCGTGGCTGATCGCGGCAGATTTCCTCGAACGGCCCGACAGGGCTGGTGAGCCGGGAGTCCGATCGCTGCCAGAGCTTGATTTACAAGCCGGAGGGGCACGCGCAATCGGCCGGAGCTCGGCTGGCAAGTAGACAACCCCCAGCCGCCTCGACAAAAAGATGAGTCTGATCGCAATCAAAATAGAATCGTTTTTGCGAGTTCGCGAATTTGAAGCGAGGATGAGTGAAACGGGTCCCTATCGTAGGCCCTGCAATTGCACGCTCAGACTGAAAAGAAGTCCGTATTCTCTGCATCATGGATGACACCATCGACTGTAATCCAACTTTCCCCGGTGAATCCCTGCTGGAACGTCTGACTGGCAGCGATCGCATCCTCTGTACCGAGAGCGTTTCCTTGGCCGGCCACGACGCCGTAATCATCTACTTAGCGTCAATACTGGTCAGAACCCTAGCGAGACAAGGCGAATTCTGAGGGCTCGAGGTTGCTGCTCACTGAAGACCCATATCTGGCTCGGGGCACTGACATACCCGCCGGCGAGCGGGAAGAGTTCGTCTTGATCAGACGGTTCCTGCTCAGCCGATTCGTTCGCAAGCGGATGTTGGTATATCTTCTGAGACGGTGTGCCTGTATCGAGCGATACAGGTGGTTGCTGAGGTTCAGCATGCAGACCTGAAAGTTGTATTTGTTAGCATCATGTTAGAGTAGCGGGAAACTTGAGATCTTACGAGTCTCCGGCCGCTCAGCCTCAGCTCTGCGGAGAGCTGCAAGACGTTGCAGACGGGCCGCTGATTTTGGTGTATAATAACACGAGAGTTCCAGGGCTCGTTGAAACCTAGCGAGCGGGAGCCTTACGTAGGTAAGCTTCGTTCAATAGAAACTTGAGTCGAATCAGAAAACTGACCAGTCCAGCTCAGACTCTGAGATCTCGTACTCCTCAGTCGGAGGACCTCCCGGAGTACCGACTCTCTGGACAACCCACTCTGTCCAGTCGCCGAGCATCTCGAGCTGCATCATCATGTGCTGTTCGCGCGGGAGTTGCCTCGTCAGTCGGATGTGCAGCTAAACGAAACCTCGTAGGCGACGCACATGGACAAGGTGCTTATCCTGCGAGGAGAGAAACACTTGAGCGTAGAAGCTGTGCCACCAGACAAGACTTTATTCAGCAAGTGGATCACTCCTAGTCCTTCAGCTGTGCCAGAGACTTACGCCGACAACTTGAGACACTTTCTGACCCGGAGGGTACTCTCCTGCCTCATGCTGCACAGAAGGGGGTCGTCCTCCTTCTCCGTCCACGTCCCCTCTGCATTCCGATCTCGATGAAGCCATATGTGCATCAAGTTGATCAAGTCAACGAGGATCGAGTCGGCGCGGACTCCAAGCAAGACGAAATGATCCAGTGCATAGGGAGAATCGTCTAGGTCAGACACTTGCGTATAGTCCAGCCGGACAAATATCGACTGCAGGTGTTGAAGGGAATTGTGGACGTTGTCGATCAGCGACCAGAGATTCTTGAGCAGGTGCAAGGGGGAGGAAGCATTGGCACGTCGTACTGTCAGGTGAGCATCAATCAGCATTTCGTGTACATGGCGCGGTATGTGCAGCAAGAATCGTGCGCACTCATTGTGAGTTGAGCGAAGAGACGTGCGCATCCCGAGACCCAGATGATCCCGCTAGTGACGGCGTCGACAAGCTTCTCCTTGTGAAGCGGCTCTTGAAGGATGTGATCAAGTTCCTGTCTCAGGCTGGATCCCGGAAAGTCGGGCACCGGTACTCCATCACTGACAAAGTACATCTCGAGTTCTGAGCTCGAGATGAACGACGGTCGAGAAGAGGAAGAGGCAATAACAGCATCGGCCAGCTGTCAAGCGGGCCACTCGTTTCAATAATGAGCTGCACTCGTGCACCGGTGTTGACGGGTACTCACGAAGAGGGCTGTGCCAGGTCCTATTCGAGGGTCTCGGCTCGTTCGCTCGTTCCGCTCCAAGGCCTCGAAGCGGAGATCGCGATACATTCCGACCGCGACTCGGGCGAAAAGGCGACTCTTCTTCGGGAGGATTTCCTCATCTGACTCGACTGGGATGAGTTTCAACTTGAGTTGGAGAATAGAGAGCACAGCTGTCAAGGTGCGAACTCACAAATGAGGACTTGCATGAGCCCGATAATGGCATCAAGATCGGCGATGTCGGAACTTTCGAGCAAGCCGTCTACCCAGCAGACGTCCCGAGCTCGCTTCTCGAGAGCCCGACAAGCGATCTCGCGACGCTCGCCTGCATACAGGAACAGGGGCGGTGACGGGGTCCCGTCGGCGAGAGAAGTAGTTGCCACGCCGAGCAACGCCTGAACCGTTTCAATCGGCGGGTCAGAGATGACTAAGCAGGGTGGAGCAGCTAGACTTACCGAATGGGGACTAGCCCGGGCACCCAAAGCGCAAAGAACGGCAACAGCACACTGTCAAGTATATATGTGCACGTGATGAGCAAGAGTTGCCGGAGTGATCGAAGACCATCAGAGCTTACCTGCCCGGCACTGTCGAGTTTGTCCAGGCTTCTCTTGTAGAATTCGACTCGATCCGCCAGAGGCTTGATCCCTGGAATGTTCGCACAGCACGCATGTGTAGCAGCTAGAGCGAGGCATCCGTTCAATTCGGGATTGGCGCCAACCCTGCGGAGACTAGCCGAACGAGGAACGCACCTTCCATGAGGTGAATAGTCAATTGTCTTGAAACTGCCAGCTCGCCTAATTTCCAGTTCGGATTCGTATGTCCGAGGTTTATGGAAGAGACGTTCATGCCCATCAAATGATTGACGAGCTCGTCCGCTTCGTTGGGCTTGAAGCGTAGCTGATTTGAATAGATGTCGCTAATGGCGCTCATTGTTGAAGGAATACCGGTTTCGAAAGTGGTCGGAGGCGTACGTGAGGGGTTGCTGCCGCTACCACTACCACTGCCACTACCACTGCCACTACCACTGCCACTAACGTTCGAATGTGAGTTTGAGCGGCCGCTGCCAGGGCTGCTACGGACCAGAGGCACCGATTGACTCGAGGGTCCGAGACTGTTCGAGCCGGTATCGCGTGCGGGAGCAGCAGCGCTCGAGCTGGCCGCTTTGAGCTGTCGCTCGAGCGCCGCGACCTTGGCCTGCAATTCGACCACTTTGTGCGCATCGCCGCCTTCTTCGAACTGATCGACATTGACGTTGTCGACGTACGTGCAAGTCTCGCGACGTTTTCGGCAGCGATCGCAGACAGGGTATACTCGATCACAGCGCACCCGTCGGTCTCTATGGAGAGGAATTCCGGAACCCGATGAATCAGCTGCCGCAAACAGTTTGTCAAGAACTCGCGCTATTTGACTCGCCGGCATTTTCGACACGACTTGTCTGCCTTCTGGACCAGTTTCTTCAAAACTGGGCCGCCGGCGCTTTCGGCGGCCGCGTTGTCGCCCTCGCTTTCATCAGCTAGAGGTAAATCCTCGAAGGCATGACGTTTCGCGCCATGAGTGCCGCCAGCTCGGGTCGGAGACGGCAGCGCGGCAACGTCGCGAGACTTCCTCGACGACGCGTCCTGCCCCGAGATCGAAATCTGCGGCTGTATCTGCTTGTGCTCTTGCCACCGCTCCAGGGTACTGGCGGAAGGCGGGACAGGGATTGCAGGGATGGTGAGGTCGAAGTTGGCGAGGTGGGCGGGCGGAAGAGGCTGATGTCGGCCGTATTGCTGCGGCAATAGCAACGACGACGATGCTCGAGCAGGAGCAGTAGGATAAGGCTCGTAACGACCTGGCGGACGTGCCGTTTGATCATCGGTTGGAGCGGTCGGATCGGCGGAGGATGCGAATGTTGGATGCGCAGCTGCCGGCAGCTGCTCGTTCCAGGCCTGCGGCTGGAAACCGTGGTCTGCCTGGAACACTGGATCCCAATGCCCGGTGGCGACAACGCTGTCCCTGCTCAACTGCTCCCCGTCGCGATCCGAAGTCGATCCGTTCGCTAGGCTGCCACTCCAAGCGCTCGGATGTCCGTACGGGTGATAGCTCATCCCTGACCGCGGAATTGTCCGGACTCGGCGATGGACGCGCCGCTGGGCAACCTCTGTTGTGTCCGTGTCCGAGGTCGAGATCGTCGAGGGCGTCCGACGAAAGAAGATAGCTTGCGTGGATTTGAATTGATTTCCTTGATCAACTTTACTGTATGATAGAATATTTTCATGACGCGCGTTTCAACTTTCCCCGCCGCGTCCAACGTTCGGCTGTCCCGCCCGATCTTAAGCTCACTCATACCAGACCAGTATCCTCCACCTGCCCGTGCGACCATGCCCTTCCGATGCAAGTGGGGTATTCTCTCGACCGGATGGATCGCACAGCAGTTTACGCACGATCTGCTTGTCGACCCGTCGACACGTAACACTCTCGACGTCGAGCATGAGATCGTAGCAGTCGCTTCCCGCTCCCGGGCGAAAGCGGACGAATTCGTTCGCGACTTGGACGTTGCTGATGCGGCCAAGCCCAAGACGTACGGCAGCTATGCCGAGTTGTTTCAGGACCAAGTCGATCGAGTCTCCCCTGCGTTCGGACGCAAGACAGACCCGGGCTGACTCGACCTCTCCATGCAGACGATCGACGTGGTCTACGTCGCAACGCCACATTCACATCATTACCGAAACGTATACGACGCCTTGACCGCGGGCAAGAACGTGCTGTGCGAGAAGCCGATTGCAGTCACGGCTGCTCAAGCCCGCACTCTGGCGGCCCTCGCTCGCAAGCAGAATGTCTTTCTGATGGAAGCCGTGTGGACCCGGTTCCAGCCTTACGCATACAAGCTTGAGGAAGTCCTCGCCAGCGGAGCGATCGGAGAGATTCGAGGCGCACAAGCTGAGCTGTGTGTCGACTTCGGACCGACCGCGGCGCGTTCCCCTGATCACCGGCTGGTCAATCCCGATCTGGCCGGTGGAGCGCTACTGGACCTCGGGTGCGTGCTTCTCGCCTGGTAGGTTCGTTGCGCTCCTATGCGCCTGACCGCTAGTCTCTCTGCCAGACCGTACCCGTGGACACAGCTGTGCTTGGCGCTGCGGCCAGAGACTGATCCGACAGCTGGGACTCTGAAACTGCCAAAGCTCGCAGCCTCGATGACCAAGACTTCGAGCGGTGTTGACGCTAGCACGATCGCAGCTATCACATTTGCTGCGAAAGATGGCCAAGGAGTCCATGGCACGTTCACGGCTGCTCAGGATCGCCAGAGTGCGCATTCTCGCGTGCTGCTCGTACAAGGTTCGCACGGCTATCTCGAAACACGCTGGTCCGTCGCGGGCTTTTATGGTTTCGGTTTCCAGTCCGAGCTGAGCTGACATTCTCGTCACGAGGTTACGCAGGCCCACGTTCCGCCCAAGCGGTTTCAGTTACAAAGCGTGGGATTCGGTCGAGGACTTCGCCTCTGGCGAGAAACCGCCAACACGTTCCGAAACCTTTGACTTTGAGTCTCGGCCAGGTAAGTCCTCGTGATGAACCAACCGAGCACAATTGACACCGTTCCAACTCGAATCAGGAGATATCCTCGGCTTCGCTTGGGAAGCGGACGAGGTTGCTCGCTGCCTACGTGACGGACGAAAAGAATCTGCCCGGATGCCCCTGAACGAAACGGTACTGATGATGGAGGCAAGTCTCGATGACTGACCCTTTGAACCTGTAGCTTCCGCTAACAGCGAGACTCTTCCCTCTAGACATTCGACGAGATGCGTCGTCAAGGGCAGCTGGTCTATCCCGAGGCCCTAGAAACCGAAGAGGTTTCGCAAGCGCCGGCTTGAGAGGTGGCCGCGATGCGCTCTTAACTTTTCTCCACGTGCTCTTACTTGCCGGGCAAACCTAGTTCATGAGTCGCCCCGCGCGCTGCTCGCAGAGTTCAAACGAACATGTAATTGAGAATGTGAGAAGTGGTGTCTAAGGCTACAAGTTTCTCACGAGACGCTCATCGCGCAACACAACTGAAACTGAAAACGGGGATATACAATCAAGGCGGGCAAGAAGGCGCAAATGCTGGTCGCATGTATTGGCTATTCCACCCTTCGGCGCTTCTCGTCTCGCAAAGACACAGACGGGGGCGTGCCGGGTTGCGAGCTTGATGTTGCCGAGAAGTACTGCGTCAGAGCGAATGGATCGGGCTCGGCGCCAACCTGAACGGATGTTGTGGCCGATGAGGGTGTCGAAGCGAGAGCTGGTCTGCCCAGTAACCGGAGACCTGCCTCGAAAAAGTCGATCATTCCATCTTCGAAGGACGATAGAGGGTACTTTGTGCTGAGTGTCGTCAGGTGCTGAATCAGGGTCTTCTCACGAGGCACGTTGAGAAACTGCAGTGGAAAATGCGTGAGTACCGGCCTGTGACATGCGGGACAAGAAACGGGACTGACTTCGTGTATCCGATCTCGCATGCCGCGCTCATAATCGGCTTGTGCGATGTCTCGAGTGCCGAAGAGCGCGTGTGCCGCTTCGACCAATTCGATCGCCTGCCGCTCTCGCTCCTCTGCCTGAGACTCCTCCGACATCTCCTCGTCCTCACTCTCCTCCTCGTCTGTATCGGTCGGAGACTTGTCCGTTGCATTTCCCTCTCGACCTCCTTCCGGAGTCACGACAATTCGGACCTTTGTCTCGGTCGCTGGTGGTACCCTTCGGGCAGCACGTGCCGCAGTACTCCAACCTCTGCCCTCCCAAACACCACAGCCGACACCGAACAGTGTCTCGATGCCTTCGGTTCCGGTCCACCCGTCAACAAGGTATCCCTCAAGACATGCTTGCGTCAGCAGAGCAGTCAGGAGATTGTACCAGGCCGATCCAACGTGCATGACCGTGGGATTCTCCTCGCTTCCTTTCCCCTTCGAACTGCTCTCGTTGGCTTCTTGATCGTGCGTGTCGCCAGATCGAGCACGAGTTCTCAAGTCGCCAATGAGGGCGGCAGACAGCTTGAGGAAGGTCGCGATGAGGCTGACCAAAGCCTTCTTCGTTCCTCCCTCGCTGCGGTCGGGATCATGAGACCGGAGGCCAGCTCCCGGGATGTTGCGGCGACGGTTCTGAGCGAGATCTGATGCGCGCTCCGAAGATTCTATCAGGAGAGAGGTGCAGACGGCGCAGGTCAAAACTCGATGTCGACGGCAGAAGGAACTGGTCAGGGCGGGCAAGGGGGAGTTTGCGAAGATGTTTTTGGCGCGCGAGCGCATGGATTGCGATTGGACGATGCGGTAGTCCATGTGAGGCGTGGCGGCGAGTTCAGATGTTGAAGCAGATCCGGTCTGAGCTGATGGAGATCCGAAAACCGAAGTTCCCGGGATGGCGGAGGCAGCGGCAAAGTCGGGATCACTGGGCTTGTCGTCGAGGGAATCCGCCAACGTTGTCGGTTCGGAGGGTTTGCCACCAAACTTGAGGTCGATCAGAGATTGGGCGACCGAATGAGACCGATCGCGCGGGGACCGCGCATGCGTCGGGTGGGTCGAGGTCGAGAGGTAGAGCGTCGTCGTGTCCGGCGAGGTGAGAGGTTTAAGGGCAACAAGCTCGCTGACATCGCTCGATGGGTGGACAGACTCCTCGTCGATCTTCGTGATGGCGCGCTCGCCGGAGGGCGATACGAGCAGTTCTTCGGCGAGCCCGGCGAGAACGACCCTACGCTCGACTGACGCGGGGAGCGCGCCCTCGCGACGACTCGATTGCAGCAGCGTCGCGCCGAGCTTCCAGAGACCCTGAGTTTTCTGCTCAGCTTCGAACCATTCTGAACCGATGTTAACGTCCTCGAAGTTGTCGCTGGGTGACAGCTGGTCGGCCTCGGCCCAGTGCAGCAGCGTTCGTGTACCATTCGGCGAGGCGTATGACGAAAGTCGTGCCGAGGTAGCCAGGTGGAGCGTGTACGAGAGGATATTCGAGCGGGAGGACCGGGACGGAGCGCGCGGCGGAATCGTCTGCAAGACATGTGATGCCGGATGTTGAGGAGCACTGCACAAACGACACGACCGATGCATACACGGTCAGCTGAAGCTGCGAGCGGAGCGTGCATGAGCCTGTTCCGAGAATCGAGGGCTGCGGCGAGGGACTCGGGCATCGAGGCCGCTCCCCACACCACCGTCGGAGGGGCTCGGACCAGTCCGCGAGTCCGGGATCGCAGCGCAGCGCCCTCGCAATGGCATGGATGGCTGCACAGGACAAGGCGGAAGTCGTCCAGGCGAGAGGTCCATCTGAAGCCGGTAGGCCTCTCAAGTGCCGGAGATATGATCGGGTTATCTGAGAGCGCGAGCGATTTTCCCAACCCGGTCGCCCCGTCCTCGCAGCGCGATCCGCTCAAGATGGAAGCATCGAGGGCGAATGAGTTGCGGAGGTAAGCTTACCGGTATCCCTGCAGCGTCATCTTGTCGATGCCTTCGGATGCAGCGGGAGGTCGGAGGTTGGAGCTCTCGCTCGGGTGCGAGCCTTTCCAAAGCTCGAACTGGCGCTTCGTAATAAAGTGCTGCTCTGGCTGAGACCGTCCCGGCGCGAGGGACGCGCCGTGAGATGCGGGAGATGTGGTCGTGTGAGCGGCGGAAGAGTTCGCGGCTGGAATCGTCCACGCCGACGACGCAGAGAGGAGCTTGGCGTCCAGCGGAGACGCGGGAATGATGATCGAGGTCGGTGCAGAAGCTGACATCGCAGCCTGAAGGCTCGGAGGCAGCGAGAAAAGAGGAGTACCAAAGGGTGCAGCTCGGAAGTCATCGCACGGGCGTGCGCCTCCAAGGCTGCGCATGCGTTCCCCTCTTTTCTTCCGATCCGGGTTTTAGCGCTCACCTGGCTCATCCGACAGCTATGCGCATCCAGAGGTCATGCTCGCTCGCGACTGTGTATACGTGCCGAGAAGGCGTTGGCAGCTTTGAATGCTTTCAATAAGTATTGTGCACAAGCTTGATACCAGCAATCGCCAAAAATTCTCATGCTAGATCGCTTCATCTGTAGGTATCTTGAGCCCGCTGACACTGGTCAACAGGGGCAATGCCTTCTTCGCAAAGCTCCGGCTCGTTGCAGTGAGAGCCGTCGGTAAAACACAGCCCTGATCGGTCAGGTCACATATTCCATTCCCTCATCATTGTCGTCTTCATCGTCGCTTTCCCCGTCGCTGGCGTCTTCTTCTGCTTTGACGGCGAACCGCGTCGAGCCAGCCTCGACGCCGCCATGAGGTGCACTCGCAGGATCCTCCTTTTTGACCCCGACCGATCGAGCTTGCGACGGCGCGTGCTCGGACTCTCCAGAGAGTCCTTGCTTGAATTCGGGTTTGAGCGCCCACATGCCAGCGTAAGGACCGTTCTTGACGAGGTTGGCGACTTCGCTCAGGGTCTGTTTGAGATAGGTTTGAGGTTGCTTGACGTGCTCGTTGAGCGCTTTGAACGCCCAGTACGGCGCAATGGCAAACTGCGAGATGAGGAGGTCGAGAAGCTCGTTGTGGGGCATGCGCGAGAATCGCGGCTGATTGCTCGACGATGACGAGGTCCCCGTATTCTGTTCCTCGGCAATGGCAGCAGTCAGAGCCAGAGCTTTACATGAAGTTCGAACCGCAACAAAGGAACCCATGTCCGCGTTCGCGCGGTCTTACCTGGAATGTCGAAACCCGGGCTTTGACGCCGTTCATGCCCATTCCACTAGCGAGCCTGTTCGCGGTTGCCTGATCCACATCGAGCATTTTGAGTGTCCTCTTGGGTTCAGCAGCCTTGCGTTGGCGTTCCCGGAGGATGCGCGCGTAAGAATCGGCAGCGTCTTTGGACGCGAGGGAGGGTGTGAGGGAACACTCGTGGTGGACGGTCCCGAGCATTGAAGTGACACCTGATTACGTTTACAGCGGAGACGACTCGCGTGCTCGTCAGCTCGGCGCTCGCACAAGCGAGGGTGCTGCGACGGATGTGAGGCGAGCGAAGAGACTTGCGTCGTTTCTTTCGTGCGCCCTCTTCGCCCGTGTCCTCGTCGTCTTCGATCCGCTCGCCAAAGACGTACATGTTCTTCGAGGCCGTGTTCTGCATTGTGAGTCTGTACTCGGTCGGGAGGCCGTCGGACGCGGCCGAGCGTTTGCCTTTCGGGTCGGAAGGGTCCCGGGTCGGGAGCGCATCGTTCAGGAGGACGGCGATTTTTGGGTTGCCCTTTTCGTCCTTCCTGGAGAGCGTTGAACGCGGGGGAACAGGCGCCGGAGTGAGCAGAGCTCCGAGGCGAGAGCGAAGACGAGGAAGAGCACGCACTCGTCGTAGACCCGGACTCTGCCGAGAATGGCGCCCTGCTGGGCTTGATCGTTCCACTTGTCCATCAAGAAGCGGGGGACCTTGCACAGCCAGACTCTGTTGCCTGCACGGTCGAGGTCGAGGTCCTCGTCGTGGTGGGCATGCGCGTCGCCGTCAAGGGTGGTCGAGACGTCGAGGTCGATCGTGCCGTGCTCCTGCTGGAACTCCTCCGGCAGCGTGTTCGTCGGGAACGACATGGGTGGGGAGGTTGAGGCGGGAAAGAGGGAGAGAGATGAAGCCGCCGCCGAGCGCTCCACTTTGTCCCTTTCCGCGCACTCTCGCGCACCCACTCCAACATGAACTCGGAGACTGCCGCGCACAAGTCGTTCGAGCTAAGCAACGACATCCAGGCGGTCAGTTTGGATCGGGTCCTTGTCCGTGTGCCGCTGACGACATGCTGATGCGCGACTGTCGCTCGCCAGGTCGATGCTGTGTTCCGGTACAACAAGCAAGAGCAGCAGGACCTGCTCAAGCAGAAGCCCTGGAGGACCGACCCGCACCACTTCAAAAAAGTTCGCATCTCGGCCGTCGCACTCATCAAGATGGTCATGCACGCGCGATCCGGTGGCCAGTACGAGATCATGGGGCTCATGCAGGGCAAGCTCGACGGCGACACGTTCGTCGTCATGGACGCCTTCGCACTCCCCGTCGTCGGGACCGAGACCCGCGTCAATGCCGCCAACGAAGCGAACGAGTTCATGATCCAGTACATCGAGTCGAGTCCCGCCGTGAGTCGCACCCGAGACCTGCCATCTCGCTGCATCACATGGACACTTATCCGTCTGTTGGGCACCTACAGATCGGCCGGCCCGAGAACATTGTCGGCTGGTACCACTCGCATCCCGGCTACGGCTGCTGGCTGTCAGGTATCGATGTCATGACCCAGAAGACGAACCAGCAGTTTCAGGATCCCTTCTTGGCCGTGGTTGTGCGTCCTTCGACCTTCATGTCCTCGCTCGCCAGTGAAATTCATCATGCTCGGTGCCACAGATTGATCCGAACCGAACTGTATCGGCGGGTAGGGTCGAGATCGGCGCGTTCCGCACTTACCCCGATGTGAGTCCACTGACATACATGACAGCGGCTGTCACTGCTGACGTGAATGGTTCATCGCACGTGCCGCAGAACTACACGCCGCCGAACGCCTCGTCGTCTTCATACCAGTCGATCCCCCTGGACAAGATTGAGGACTTTGGAGTTCACTCGTCTTCGTACTACCCGCTCGAGATCTCCCACTTCAAGTCGAGTCGGGACGAAGCTTTGCTCGAGCTGCTCTGGAACAAGTACTGGACGCTGACCCTGAGTCAGTCGCCCCTCATCTCGGTACGTCGTTTACCCGAGGCTGTCATACCCAAGTGCAGTAGGTGACGTCGTCTCGTCTCGTAGAACCGCGCATACCAAACAAGTCAGTTGAACGACATGGTCTCCAAGCTCTCGCGCGCGGCGCCTTCTGCCCAGCACCGATGTGGCATCAGCGCGCTTTCGCCACTGATCGTTCAAGCTCGTCAAGCGCTCCTCGACAAAACGGATCTCGCCGACAAAGGCAAAGGAAAAGCAAGAGACGAGGGCACCGGAGGTGAAGGACCCTCGAGGAAGATCGAGATCGAAGAGAGTCCACTGGCAAAAGTCGTCCGAGACTCGTGAGCGTACCTTTAAGCTCACCCTGTCAGGCATCAAGAGCTGACACACACACCCGTTCGCTGGCACGACTTTTCGAACCTTGTGACATCAGAAACAAGTATGCTTCGTCGTCCAGTCATGGCCTGATCACCGCACTCGTCAAGGACGCCCTCTTCAACGACTCGACCTTTTCGGGGGACGGTGGCGACTCAACCATTAGCCGAGACTTTCAGCTGCCACCGGTTGCCTCGTAAGCATGTGACCCAGGGTCCCGAGTCCCGGAGTATGCGCAAGCGACACTTGTCCTTCTTTTGTACCGCAACCTACCTGCTGTTTCGCGTTTGACTGTTCAATGTATACTCCCGCAATCGAAGTACCAAATCTCGCTTGTATCCCGGTCTGAGAATGTCGAGCTGAGCTGCACCTTGCTCGTGTTTTCCGAAAGCGAAGGCAAGGCTGCCTCGTCAAGAAAGGTGATAACGTCTCTCTGCCTGGCCCTGTGGAGGCGGGTCTTGTCGCGCCGTTGCCTCGTGAACAGCCTTATGCTTCTGCTAGTTTCACATTGATGGCTTTCGCAAACTCCTGTGCGAAATACACTCCTTCCTTCGCGAGGGGCATTATCCGTTGGTACTCGAGTTCACCCTCGCCTAGCTGAGTCAGTCCGCAGATGGTACCGCTCATCGGTATACAAGACACGGTGATCGATGATGGTGAAGCTGCCGATTCAAGAGCAGTCGAGTCGAGATGGGGGACTTGATCGATCTGGAAACATCGCGGGATTGAAATGATCGTGGGGTCAGTCGGACTGAACTAAAGCTTCGAGGGACGAAGGTTCGAGCACGTACGAGGTCGAACGTGATCGATATCGGCAAGTCCTGCCAGTCCTGCAACCGCGACCCTTGTTCGCCCGCGTCGACGAGTTCGAAATCGACGGCTTTCTTGCCAGCTTTGCCACCTTTGACCAATCCCGAGAACCCTTCGTCTTGGGTCATGCCGGTACCCATGCCTTCCCCTTTCGCATCGTTGTCGTCGTCGTCTCCGAATCCGATCGATCGCGTTTGCGGCAAGCGCACGTTGACGAGGGCTGCCCGCGCTGCGAGGACTGCCAAGTCGACGACGTTGCCGCCTGCAGACGACAGGACCAGGACATCGAGGTACAAGGTCCAGGCTTTTGCCCCAGGGATGACGCAGAGTTGCGAGACGAGAGATGGGGGCAGGCAGGCGGTCGAGTACAGCGAAGTGAGAAGTGAAGCGAGATGTAGCGGAAGTTCTGCCTTGAGCGAAGGCAATGCAGTAGGAGCGCTGGCGGAACGGTGCAAGGCAGTTCAGCGACAGTCCGAACGAGGGTCTGTTACGACGAGAGGTGCTCGCAACTCACATTTCGAGCCCGACGACGACTCTGCCGCCAGTCTGGCCTGGTGCCGCGTTCTCAATCTCGCCTCGAACTCCAGCCCAGATCTCGGTGCTGGTTGCGCCCGCAGTGCCGGCGGCATCGTCGACTGTCACCTGCGCGCTTCCTAAAGCTCCCTGCGCTTGCGAGACGCCCGTCTGCAGTACAATGTCGCGATACTGCAATGGCGACCGGCCGTCCGGTCGCAAGGGTTGGTCGTCGGCCTGGAGAGCGGTCGAGCTGGATCCGGTGAGCGGCACTGCTGAGAACGACACTTCGGCCGGGGAGAACATGGAGAACGTTGCTGCCATTGGGTCGTGCGCTGCAAGCGTGCGTGTGGGTCAGATGTTAGTCGGCACGCTAGAGGCTTGAGCCGAGAGAAGATCGCGCGTCGTGCATTCATCGAATATTCTGTTGTCTGATCAACTCGCTCGCTTCCTCGCGTCCTTGCTCAAGATGAAGTGGACGGGCGTCGTCCTCGCGGTCGGGGCGGTCGTCGGGACTGCGACCGCGTCTCCACCGGTGACGGCATCGATCGAGACAGCGTGGCCTGCTGCCGATCTCGTAACTCAGTATTTGTACGTGTCCAGCACGCGACCACTTTGTTCACAATGGACCTGTGCTCACGGACCGGTGTCCCGCTGCCCTAGAGAGACTCTCGCGCTCGAGAAACGACATCACCTGTTGCCGTTCCTCGCCTTTCTCGCTGCCGCCCCCACTTCGCACCGCAACCTCGACCCTCCGCTCTTGCCCGCTTCGCAAGCTGCCGTGCAGTCCTACGTCGACGATGGCATCAACGCAATCTTCGCCTCGGAAGGTACCCTCCAGGCGAACGAGACTCTTGCCCTCCTCGAGCACGCGGCAACACACTCGCGCTTGTTTCGCGATCACGGCCTGAGCCAGAGCGTTCAGCTCTCGCTCGCAAACAGGGAAACAACCGTCACGATCGAGGCCATGAGACGCATCTGGCAGGACAGGCACGACCAGATCTCGCCGGCGCGAGATTGCGACAGCTACATCGATGTCGCAGGCCAGAGGGCGTGCTCGGTGGACGAGTTCTGGAATGTCGTCGGTGACTCGCAGCGGCTCGACAAGGTCCCCATCGTGCTGCCTGCCGGGTGAGTCCTGCGCACAGCCCCCGAAACGCTACAGGCTCGAGCTCACTGAACGACCTTGGCGTTCTCAGCTTCGAGCGTCCTCCCGTCTATCAGTTCGACCACATGTCGCCGGTGGGAGAGAATGACCACCTCCCTCGAGTAGTGCTGTACGGTTCCCCTGTCTCTCCACCGTTCCAATCGCTCTTCTCGTTCCTCTACGAGTTGTCCGCTCCGAAGCCTGTCCGCGCAACCGCAACTGCCTCGGGCACAGTCGCACCGCATCCCCCTCGTCTGCAATTCGTTTTGCGATGGAAGCCAAATCAGCGGCGGTCTCTCGAGCCGAAGAAACTTGTTCTATCAGGCTATGGAGCCGCCCTCGACATCAAGAAGAGCGATTATCTTGCAATCGACGACCGAATGCAACCGCCAGTACCCGAGAAGGGGGCGCCTGCGGCTGAGCTTCCTGGCAGAGAAACGACTTCTCTAGCACAGGTCAAAAAGTCTGACATCCCTGGTCAGTCAAGTACGATCGCACATGGCTCTTTGCCTCTGACTTTGCTCGAATCTGGCAGACCTCAGCATCCGAACTGCCAGCTTTATCGCTACGGCGAGTGACCCGTTCAAGGCCTTCACTTCGCTCACTTCGTCGTTCCCACGCATCGCTTCCCAGCTCGCGTCTCTCGCTCCCGACGTGGACCCACAATTGCTGAGCGAAGTCTCGAGCAATCAACTGTCGTCGAGCTTGTCGCAGAAGCCGTCGTTTCTCTTGAACGGAATCTCGCTCACAGAAGCTCAAGTGGACCCTTTCGCGCTCCTCCGCTTGATGCGGAAAGAGCGCCGCCATGTCACGGCTCTTCAGGGACTGAGTGAACACATGACAACCAAGTCGGCGCGAGAAATCTTGATTGAAGGAGGTCACAAGGATACGAGCGCTACCGCGCGCGGGGTGATGCCGGTCGAAGCACTCGGCGAGCTTTTCGATGCGACCGATCGTAGCGAAGGCGGTCAAGTTATTCTATGGTGGAACGATCTCGAGAGAGACAGGCGCTACAAATCATGGCCAACGACCGTTCGAGACGTGAGTGACCCGAGCGGACTTGGCCGATGCACGTAGGCTAACATCTCTGCTCCGTCGCCAGCTTCTCCGACCGAGTCATCCCGGCTCAATGAACCTCGTTGCTCGGAATCTGAACAACATCGTGTTCTGCCTCGACCTCTCACAGCCTTCGTCGCTCGTTCTCGTCACACGAACCGTCAAGCAATTCATCAACCGGGGCATTCCTGTCCGATTCGGCCTCGTCCCGCTCGTGACTTCTGTCGCATCTCCCGATTCGATCGAGAACGAGTTGGCCCTCACTCTTTGGTATCTTGTGGATGCTGTCGGACGAGGGCAGGCAATCAGATTGCTCGAGGATGTGCGCCCTTCCGCTGTGTGCAAGCACGGACCTCCTCCACTGACCACGATCGATACCGCGCTGCTCCTTGATACAGATACTGGAAGCTTCACCCAGCGAGCGCATCACTCCCGATCTCCTGCGCCGAGCCTACACTAGTCTGTACCTTCAGTCTCAACATTCCGAAAGTGGTCCACTCAGCCCCTTCGAGCTTGTTATGGCTGGCCCAGCCGAGGCGAAAGACGACCGCGATCGCATGGCCTTGACTCGAGACTACCTCGACCGTCTCGGAGTCTCGCTCGGGGGACACGCAGGTCTGGATGGCTGCTTTTTCCTCAACGGTGCTCATTTCCCTATCGATGAGGTAAGTCTGACCGATGCTCAGGTCTTCGAGCGTGCACGTGCGCTCTGACACTACAGCTGCTTGGATATAGGACTTCTCTCAAAACCTGCAGAAGACGCTCGGGCAACATCTGCAGTTCTTGCAACAAAAAGTCTACTTTGGCGAACTCACGGACGAACACGACGCGAACAGCTACTTTGGAAGCCTTCCCTCGACATACGAACGGAGAAACGAGTTCATCTTCACGTCGGCCGAAGCGCATCCTCCGAAACTTGTCAACCTCCTCGATGCGTACGATGGAATCATGCCCGACTTCGTTGAGAAGTTCTACATCGATGGCTGTGAGTCGATCCCCTGTCTTAGCATACTTTTGCTTGGAGCTACTAACGGGTGAATGTCGGATCAGCTTCTGGCCTCAATCGCGAAAAGACGCAACTCGATGTCGAAGCGCCCGCGGCGATCGTGACCATGACGATCGTCGCCGATATCAACGAGCTCGCTGGAATGCAGTTGGTCAAAGCAGCCATGCAATTGGCTGTACGTTGCCTCACCCTTATCAAGCTAGGCTTCCGACTGACATTGATGACTTATTCGCGCGACAGGGTCAGAACACTTCTGTCCGAATCTCGATTGTTCACAATCCGGTTGAGCATTACGAAGCTCATCCCTGGGCCCTATCGAACATCCTGTACCTTCTACATCATTACGACGGCTTCCGGGATCTGCTGCCTGACGAGCTCGTCGACTGGATCGACCTCAATCTGACTGTTGGCGGGCCGCTCCCGAGGCACGGCAAACAGTGGGCATTCGGCAATCCATTGCGCCCGATGCTGAAGTATGGGGTCGAAGAGTCTCAATCTATGGATGCACAGTTTTTCTGGGAAGAATTGCAATGGTTCGTGCATAAACTCGGCTTCCAGCCAGGACAGAACGGGATTATTATCAACGGACGTGTACGTGATTCTGAACCTCTCAAGGCAGGCATCGTGAATGTACTGAATCTGAGTGTACCGCTTGCAGGCTGTCGGGCCTTTCCCGGACAAGTCTTTCGGCTTCTCTGATCTCCGAACCCTCCTTGTCTACGAGCTGGACCAGCGCATCAATTCAGTTGTCAGAGCGATTCAGCGTACAGGCTTTGATCTTTCGCTATTGAGCAGGTAAGAAGCGCCCGCTTCACGTCGGCGGACTTCCTCAGCTAACATGTCCTCCTCGACAGGTCCCAGCAATCTCGATTCTACAACCTCGCGTCTTCCATCGTTCAGCAAGCGTATCTACCTGATCCAGCGGCTGGACTTTTCGGTAGCCCATCCACTGAGCGAAGTCGGGAGTACATGGACATGGAGGGTGAAAAGGCGTTAGTCCTATTCACGTCACTCGAGTTCATGGCTTGCGTGCTCAGTGTTCTTCAACGACCAGTTTGATCCTCAACGGAAACGATGTGGGAGCGCTTCATGAGATCGCAGTCGTGATTGATCCGGCGACGGAAATCGCTCAACGCTGGGCTCCAATCATTGAGACTCTCGCATCGCTTGACACGGTGCACCTGCGACTTTACCTCAATCCATCCTTCGCGCTTACAGAGCTGCCGATCAAACGCTTCTACCAGTACTCGCTGCACAGAGCTCTCTCATTCGATGAGGAGTCGGGGCAGGAAATCCAGCCTACAATCCGATTCGAGGATATCCCTGAAGACACCCTCTTGACCTTCGCGATCGATACACAACAGTCTTGGCTCGCATTCCCTCGAACGAGCGTTCACGACCTTGACAACATCCGTCTAGGGGATCTACCCGAAACACTGAGAAACGCAGGTATCGAAGCTGCTTTCGAGCTGGAATCACTTGTGGTTGAAGGCCATGCCAGAGAAATCCCGTCCTCCAAAGCCCCTCGTGGTCTGCAACTCGAGCTCTCCAGCGGTGCGTCGGAGTTAGAGAACACGAGCACGATCGAGTGAGTCACGCACCCTTCGGCGTCACCCAGATGATTACTAAAGCATTTCTTGGCGGGCCAGTACCATTGTCATGGCGAATCTCGGATACTTCCAGTTCAAGGCGTCGCCGGGAATCTGGCGTCTCGGACTACGCCCCGGCAAGAGCTCCGAGATCTACGAGATTGAGAGCGTTGGCGCGCAAGGCTGGAAAAGTGCCGCGGTCTCTAAGACGGGAGATGCAGTGCTCGTGACGACTCTAGAAGGATCGACCCTATATCCTCGCTTTCAACGGCGACCCGGTCACGAATCGTCGGAGCTTCTCTCTCCGGAGTCCCCTCGGGATGAAGTCAAGCCCATTTCGCTGAATCAGGTGCTGAGCCGGATCAGATCAATGTCAGTGCTCTCGCATGTGATGACGATCTTTGCGACTACTGAACCCAGTCTCGCTATAACAGGGTCCCCTTCCTCGCCCCGACTGGCACTACGGACTTGGTCGCAACGGCGGCCAAGGCCGATATCAACGTGTTCACAGTGGCCTCGGGCCTGCTCTATGAACGGATGGCCTTTCTCATGGTTGTGTCGGTCATGCGCCACACAAAGAGCTCTGTCAAATTCTGGTTCATCCAGAACTTCCTCTCTCCATCGTTCAAGGCTTTCATTCCGCACATGGCTCGAGGTGAGCTGTGACTCAAGCGATGTCCTGTTCCACCCAAGACTGAATTCTAGATACGTCTACAGAGTATGGCTTCGACTACGAACTCGTCACGTACAAATGGCCGCACTGGCTCCGGGATCAGAAGGAGAAACAGAGAACTATCTGGGGGTAAGTACCGCCGTGGCTCGATGCTATACCGGGACTGATCCATGGCAGTCAATACTTAGGTACAAAATTCTGTTCCTGGACGTACTCTTTCCGCTGGAGCTTGACCGAGTCATCTTCGTTGATTCCGACCAGTGAGTTCATTCGCTGCATACTGTTGTCCTCCGGGGCTGACCTGTGTTTTCTGCGTTGTCGCTAGAATCGTACGCGCCGATCTTCAGGAGCTGATCGATCTCGACTTGCAAGGCGCACCTTACGCGTACGCGCCCATGGGGAACGACAGAGAAGAGACCAAAGGTTACCGATTCTGGGAGCATGGGTGAACTGAGCTTGTCTATGATCGCCTGACACGGCCACGCTGATCCGCTTGTGATTTCCAGCTACTGGAAGCAGCATCTTGATGGCCGTCCGTATCACATTTCTGCTCTTTACGTCGTCGATCTCGACCGGTTCCGCCAATTAGCTGCGGGAGATCGCCTTCGACAGCAATACCAGGTCCGTAGATGCTGACAGGCCCGTGGCTGTTGATCTTGATGACTGATTATCACGCTGTACCAGGCGCTCACGGCCGACCCTGGATCGCTGGCAAATCTAGATCAGGACCTTCCGAATAACATGCAAAATACTCTCCCGATCGTAAGCTTATCCGCTTGCGATTCTCGTTCTGACAAGCGATGTCTTGACTTGCTATCTTTCCAGTTCACGCTCGATCGATCTTGGCTTTGGTGTGAAACGTGGTGTAGTGACGAGAGTCTCGCGACAGCCAAGAGTTAGTCTCGTAGTTTTCTCGAGAAGAAGATTGGTATCGACAAGCTAACGGGATTATTTTTTCAGCTATCGACTTGTGCAACAACCCCAAAACGAAAGAGCAGAAGCTCGCGCGGGCTCGCCGGCTCATTCCGGAATGGACGGTGTACGACGAGGAAGTCTCGGCGCTTGCTCGACGCATTGCGTCTGATGTGGCGACTTCCGCTGGACAGCAAAGCGAGCTTTCGGCATTCGGACAAAAAGCGGACGAGTTGGAACAAGCTGTGCAGCAGCGAAAAGAGAGGGAAAAGGCGTTGGAGGAATCAGAGCGGCAGGAAGCTATCGTCCGAGACGAATTGTAGAAGATCCCAAATTAGAGAACGACAGTGCAAATGCTTCGAAAGAGCTTTGAAAGAGTGTCCAACGATGCGTTGACAGCATGCTAGGTTTGCAGTCAGTCACATGGCGATAACAAAACTTTTCCACACCTACCCAATCGCGCCGTGAGCAAAAGTGCCAGCCAGCTCCTGGTGTTATCCCTCAACGCTCGAATTTGCTACAGGATCCATTGGACTCACATCGTAGTCAAACTCCACCTGCCAATCACGATCGCATCTACTACAGTATTGCATCATCCAACTTGATGATCGTCATGCAGAGCCTGTTGATACTGTACATGTTGAAATTGCACAGCGATGATGGAATAACTTAGATCCTCAAAATTACGCGAGCCCGGAACTAAAGAAATGAGACGCTAAGTAGGCGAGCACCATCTGGAGGCATGCTTGAAAGGAGAGAGGATGATGTGAGCACTTCAAAGAGACGGAATTTGCTTTTTCTCGTCGTCGAGAGACGCTTCGTGGTGAAGCTGGGATTCGCGGGAGGAGTCGTGGAGGAGACCCATGTTGGACACATCGTAGCCCGATTCGACGAGGTACGCTCGGAAGGCGGCGTCCTCCTGCTTCATGTGGTTGCCTGTGCAATACAACCCGGGTTTCAGTCGCTAGGCACAATAGCATGTCGTGCAATGGGATGCGACTCACTCTTGACTTCGGGTACAAGGAGGAAGATCACGATCGCAGAGAAGAAGGCTAGACCGCTTCCGATCCAGAAGGGTCCGGAGGTTTGACGTGGTCCAGCAGGGAAAGAGTCGATGATTGCTGGGAAAGCCCACGTTCCGCTGAGGACGGCCGGCATCATGTTTGTCAGATTCGTGTCCGGCCCATGTGATGTTTAGCGCAGAGGTCTGTGCTTACACGAAAGCTCCAACTTTGCCGACTGCTGCTGCGAGACCGTAGAGCTGACCTCGGACCTGACGACAACGCAATCCGACAAGTCGATTAAGCGGTCAGCTTAACGGCAGCTTCTCTTTGCGAATCACAACTCACTGCAGTAGGCCAGGATTTCGAGGCCAACAAACCGAGGCAAATACCGGGACCTGAATATGCGTGACAGTTGTGAGCTCCTGACTCGAAGGCAACATTAGACTGAGGAAGATACTTGCCAGCTTCGCCAAGCGAAAGGAAGATGCCATAAACGACAGCGAAAGGAGCAACGTGCTCGGACAGCTGTTTGTACAGACCACTCATGATGAAACCGATGACACCCTGAAGGCATAGGAAGATGATGATCTGCCTCTTGGGGCCGAGCCAGTCGAGCAAAAAGGAACCACCCTGCACAGATTTCCTGGATCAATGACCTGCTCTCCTCTGACTGAAAGACCTGTCTTACGATAGTTCCGGGAAGGTAAAATGCGTTGATCACAACATTCCACGCAAAGACGGTGGTCAGCTTGGTGGAGCCGCCAGTGATGGTGTCAACAATTTCGGACGAGAAGAGTCCCTAAGCGAAGGTTAAAGAGGCGATATCAGCTCAACATCTTTCCAGTGAAGCTGGCAGTCATGACAGGAACGCACGAAAGGGTAGACCTGAAGAGTTGGGAGAGTCCACATCAGCGAGGTCGCAGGAGAAAAGGAATCAGAGAGAGTGCCTCACGATGAAGTCGTAGATGAACCAGGCTATCGAGACTCCGACAATGGAGCGCCAGTACCGCTTGAAGACGAGGCCATACGGTACGTTTCGCCTGATAGCGGACTTTTGGTACGAGGTGGGTTCTCTGAGGAGCTTGAGCCGCCAGAGGAGCACAGCCAGCGCCGGGACCACTCCGAGTCCGTAAGAGACCCGCCAGACGGCACGCAAGTGCGATTCGCCAAAGATCCAAATGCAGACAAGCGGGACGCTACGGGGAATTCGACCGATTAGCAGAGGCAGATGTCATTGAGAAATCCGAGAACGTACAATGCCGCCACCACGAAGCCGATATCGATAGCGGTGTTGGTGGCAAGACCGAATAGGAGATGCTGGATCTTGGGAGGGATTCCCTCTTCCTCTGTGTTCTCTGAGCAAGCGACACTACCAGTCGGGTACTCTCCGCCAATGCCGATTCCCGCGAGGAACCGGTAGGCGACGAGTGCTTGCAACATGCCGTGAGTCGATCCTCCCGCGCCATAAGCTCCGGCGGATAGCGCGACGAAGACGATGATGAAGGTGGATGCAGACAGCATGCCAGTCTTGCGACCGAACCTGTCGACGAGGTAGCCGAAGGAGAGCATGCCGAGAACTGGGTCCGAGCGATCCAGGGTCAGTCTCTGCTGGTACACTCGGCATCTGTAGAGCACAAGGCCTGCCTGTTCCAGCGAAACCCATCGACGAGAACAAAGTCGAGTAGTTCGTGTCGGCGTACGCTTTCGGGTACAGCCGCCTAAGAATGGTGTTGATCTCGCCAACGATGCCGTTCTGTTGGTGAGTCTGTCTCAGTACGAACCGGAGCGCACGGGATCAGATGCCAGCACTCACGACATAGCCATCTGCAAAGAGACTCGTGCTAGAGAGAGGAGCAAATCACAAAATTCGGGTGAGCGGGGCGCGGCCGGTGCGCGACGATGCAGCGATAGCAAATCTCACCCGCAGGCAAACACCATGGCAATCTGGCATGGTCCACACCAACTCTCGGCAAAGGTCAGCTCTCGAAGGAAGCAGATTGAAGATTTGCTTGCAAGTGGAGCCACCGCGCGGCATGCTTCCGGGGAAGGGGCAAAGTGGGAGCAAGCCGACTCACGCTACCCATACCAAACTTCTTCTTCGGCGCGCTCACGACGGAATGGTCGGACACAGACATGGCGGTGGCGGACGAGCTGGCGAGAGCGGGAAACCGGCGGATGGAGGAAAGAAGAAACCCGGGAGAGACCCCTTTCACGTCGTAGATTATCTACGAGCTAATTATACGCGAACGATTTGAAATGCGCGCCACCCGGCTCGGGTCGCACGTGTCGTCCTTTCTCTCACTTACAGCGAACGTTCTTCTGCGCTGCGAGAAGCCGGCAAATCGAATATACAAACCCAGGATTTGATAGCTACAGAAAACGTACACAGTAAAAACATACCCGCACTGAGGAGAACCAGCAACCCATGACGACCCTAACGACCTCAAGCCCACGACTTGACAATCATGTCTCCCTTGCGAGCGAAGCGGTGCACCTTGACGAAAAGTGCTGACGAGAAGAATGGCTCGATGTCGTGAATGTCGATCTCGCCAGCCTGGCACGCAAATCAACCCGGGTCAGCGATCAACCGGAGCGGCGCACTTCACAACTGGAAAGGGGACCAACCTTGCGGGCGAGCTCTTCCACTCGGACGGAGACGGTCTCCGGTGCCTGACCGGTCTTGACGGTGAGGTGGCGCTTACGGTCCTTGATGATGTTGTTGAGGAGGAAGGCGAGCACTTCGTCATTGTCCTTCGCGACTCGCAGATATTTGCTATACAATGCGAATAAACATCAGTCTGTGGGAAAGAGTACAACGAAGATGGGCTGCCGCGGAGCGCACCGGAAACCGCGTTGCAGCTGTTTCTTGATACTCGACTTTTGCGCCGAGACGAAACTGCCGACCATGACTTGAATCGCGAGGTCAATGTCGTCGCTTCGCACGTAGTCCCTCAGGTGCATCTTGGCGCTCGCTTCGGCCATCCGGATCATCGATTCGAGATGCCGCACAGTGATCGGGTAGGAACCGGTCGACAACGACTCCCGTCGCAGCTCAGAGTACAGCCGCGAGATCTTCTCTTGATCCATCATGTGCAATTGAGGCTTGACTCGATCTCGCGCATACTGGATATATTTGCGCAGGAGATCTTGAGGAATGAGCTGTGGTGCGCGCACAAAACCGTGGGTTCCTAGTTAGCAGCGCGCGAGACATGAGCTTCAGTAGTGGTGGCAACAGCTCACATCGACATCGATGAGTCCGTTGGCATTGATCTCGTCCCGCTCGGAATCGAAGTTGGGGTGGCTTCGGGTGTGCGACCCGACCACGAAGTTGGCGAGCATTTCGTCCACGCTAGGATCTGCCTCGTCTTTGACAACACACAGGATGTCGAATCGGGACAGAATCGGTTCGGTAAGCTCGACGTTCTGCGAGAACGGGATCGTCGGGTTGTAGCGACCTCGGATCGGATTTGCTGCGGCAACAATAGCGCATCGAGCTTGGAGAGTCGTGACAATACCAGCTTTCGAGATCGAGATCGATTGTTGTTCCATTGCCTCGTGAATGGATGTCCTGGTTGATAAAGGGTTCGCAAACATAGACGGGTCAGTCGAGTCGCGAGACGGGCTGAGAAGTTCGACATGCTCACCGGTCGGAATCATTCATCTTGTCAAACTCGTCGATCAGGCATACACCTTTGTCCGCGAGCACCAGCGCTCCGCCCTCGAGGGTCCACTCGCGGGTCACGGGATCTTTCCGGACACTCGCGGTCAATCCGACTGCGGACGCTCCCTGTCCCGTAGCGAACACGGCTCGGTTTGCCGTTTTTTCGACGTACTTGAGGAATTGTGATTTGGCGGTACCGGGGTCACCGAGAAGCAGAACGTTGATGTCACCACGAATCCGATGCTTGCGGTTGATATCTTTCGGTACTCCTCCAAATAGTGAGAGAGCGACGCCGGTCTTGATATCATCGTGGCCATAGATCGACGGAGCCATGGATTTGATGATTCGTTTTCCGATCCGGTCGTCTCTTGCAAGAGCACGAATCGCCTTCTCGTCGTCTTCTGTCAGTCGGAAGGAGGCAAAGAGATCCTCTTTCTTGTTGATGTGATTCGCTTCAAGCACTGTCGAGAAGACCGGGAAACCGTTCTTGACGTTCAGGGAGGTGTCGAAATTGTTGCGGTAGATACCCGTTACTTCCTATTCCACGAGGTTAAGTTCAGCGTGCGTCACAAGCAGCAAGATGTGAGCGCGGGTCAGCATACCACTTCATCTCCGGGTTTGGCCGAGTCGATCAAATCCCACAGCAGAATCACCTCGCGATGGCGCGGCAGACGACCCGCAGGTACAGATCCGGGAGACTCTTGCAGCGTGAGCTTTTGGTAGTTGCGGTAGACAGTCTAGATAGGCAGGCGTGATCAGCACATTTATGAAGCACGAGGTGAATCTGTAGTTCTCACCTGCTCCGAATTGACAGTGAACGGGCCTTTGCTGTTGCAAGCACTGCAGAAGCTGACTTTGACCTCGCTTGCTGCGTCTTGGTAGAACGGACCAAGGACCTCGCCGCACTTGTTGCAATCGAACTTGACGTACTTGAGCTGAGGAAAGACGCCCGAGCGACGAGTGACCACACCGCTCACACGCACGAGGGCGTCAAGATGAGACTGACGCAGGTCGCGCAGGGTGTAGGAAGTCGGAAGCTCTGTGATGCGGACATGCACTTCCGAGTGAATCCGCGTGTAGTGCGGGAAAGCGAGGAGAATGACGTCGAGGGCGACGTCGTCGAAAAGCGGGAGCATGGATGATGGGCAGTTGGCAAGGAAGTAGGCCAAGATCGCCTTTGAATCGGTGAGGTGAAGGAACGAAACTTCGAGCGATTCCGAATTGACTGCCAAATCGCGCGAAAGCGTCAGCTCCGACTGGCTGCTATGATTCAGAAGCACGCTTACGTTGACCAAGTTGATTGATGCGCGATCCGTACGTTGACTCGTTATTCTCATCAGTGTAGGTTAGGAGAAAGTTCTTGAATTCTCGCATAATGGTCTTTCTCGTCCGAGGATCCTCGATCCACTGCGTGAGGGAATCGGCGCGGATATCGGATAGTTGCTCAATCGGCATTTCCTGTCAGAGTCGGGAGCAGCTGAGTCAGTCATCTGACCCTGATGCCGAGAGAAGGCAGAGCCGAGAGCACCTCGTCGAATCCAGCCTCGTCATCTCCCATCGGTTCATCGTAGTTCCTCCTCTGCCTCCGTCTGCCCAGCAGCCCTCCTTCGTCTTCACTATCCTCCTCATCACTGGCGAGGAACTGCGGGATCCTGGCTTTCCTCCGTTCACCAGCAGCTCCCGCAGCCCTCGCTGCCCGGCGGTCTCGGCGGTCCATGCGGTCTTCGGCTGCACGCCTCGCGTCGACATCGTCTGAGAAATCTTCGTCGTCGTTGAGATCGCCTGCATCGTACGCGTCGAGCTTCCTGTTCTCGATGTAGTCGTTGCCCATCTCGTCGCCGAACAAATCCTCTCCATCTTCTTCTCCATCATCGAGATCGCCGTCCTCTTGGCCGAGAATCTCTTCCTCGTCAAAGTCGGATGTGGCTGGGGGCGGAGAACTGCCTGGAAGCGAACCGGCTGGGGTGGAGGCCTCTTGCATGGCATCTTGATCCGACGACGGCGCGGCGGGCTGTCGTTCGCGTGACCGCGACCTTCTCCGTTTCGGAGCCGATGAAGGGGGAGCCTGTAGAGCAATCGGATTGGCATAGAGGTCGTCTTGACAGAGGACCAGAGACGCGTACCATTGATCAATGCAAGTCTCGAGATGCTCTGCTGTTGGGTGTAGGCGCGTCACGCTTCGTGCGAGCTACTGTCCGGTGATCCGTAGCGAATTTCAGCTGGTGACCTGGTGCAGTCGACGTGAGTGTTGAGCCCGAAGTGAAGAGTCTGAAGACGCGCGCGCGCGTTCAATTTGGCACTTCGCGATCAAGCTTCTGTCAAGGTGCAGCGAATGCTATACCTTGCAGTGAGTCTCTCATTCCAGACAGCTGCACTTGACGCGTATCCCTCGCCAAACTTTCCTACAAACTCCAGACGAGTTCTCCGTCGTGTGCCTCGCGGCCAAACGATGACTGGACTGATGCTTCTCGACTGGGGGAAGAGGCGCGGCTGCTTCATAAGGGAGACTATATTGCAAACAGCCGAATAACAGAGCCAGTCCGACCGCGACGCGAACCTCGGCGGAAGCTTTCGACTAGCACGTCTTTGAACCGTTTCTCGATACTGCCTCGAGCGATCACCATTTGTCCTCTACAACCTCCTCGAAACCATCAAAGCCCTGGTTCTTTGTCAGCGTGACCACACTCACTTCCTTCTCTCTCTTGATGACGATGCCTTCCGAGCGCGAAGTATTCGACTCGAGCTCGAGCGCTTCGAAAGGCGCCGCCTCGTTTTCGGCATGATCGTGCGTCGTAAGACCGAAGAACGGAGTGTTTGGCAAGGGGAGTTGAGCAGCCAGGTTGAATTGGAGCTGCGTGTAGTGCCGCGAGAGATCGCTTGCGGATGGAGCGGATCCGAGCGTCAAGATCGTGACCGGTGCTGAAGTTGCGCCAGTCTGGCGTGCCTGCAGCAGGAGCATGATCGAAATTGGGAGACCCAACAGGCCGATCGTGTACCTGAGCAGCCCTCATCCGAGAGAGTAAACGTCTTAACAGGTCGTCTTGGCCACTTGGAGGCGAGAGCTCCCGACTCACACAGGGAGGACGATCGCGAGTTCAGTGAGCACGGCATCAGTCATCAAACGTTCACAGTAGACCCCAACCCATGCACTGTGCGCGCAGACGGCAGCTGCGATGACAAGAAGGGCCCATCAGGCGCGCGAGAGGGGGATTTGCGTAATTCAGGACTGACGCACCCATCGAAATTACAAAGCAGGACGAAATCGCCATGAGCCAGCGTCTTGTCTTCGTGAAAGCCGTGACGCCGACGCTTGCGGAGGACCTCGATCTTGAGCGCATGTCGCGGATACTACGTTCGAGCGCTTTCGCATAAAGCCAGCCAACAAGGCCGAAGGCGGCCGTAAAGGCCCCACACCATGCCGTGAGTGACCAGTATGTGCGTCGAAGCCATACCGTAGCGTCGGTGAGATCGACTATAGCGGCTAGCAATTGTACAGAGGATTCGTGCAAAGTTTCTACATTGATAGAGGTGTTGGGACTCCATACTTGTGCGCCTTCAGTCAGCACAGTGATGGTCGCGGCGTAGTGCTTCGAGCCGCTGTCGTAGCTTGAAGAAGCTTTGAGAGTGAATGGCAGCGTCGATGCGAGTAGAACGAAAGGCAAGCTGATCCCGACCGTGTTGACCAGGGTGGAGGAGATGTACCAAGGCACTCGCGCTGTCTCTGACGAGTAGGTGCGGAGATGGAGGATATCTGCGGAAGCGACCATGATTGGCGACTGGCGGTGGAATCGACTCAGGCGACTTACAGGTTACTGATAAACACCACAGAGCCATAGACGCTGCCACGCCTCCAGGTAGCCTGTAGCTCCAGTGAGGTTAGAGTGCGACTTGAAAGGATTGAGATTGCAGAGCGGACGTACCAAGGTAGGATGTATACGAGAAGTCGATGCTGCACGTTTCGCTTGTATGATAACCAAACGAGAATTTGCAGAGCTATGATCTCGGGCGGTCAGACAGTTCGAGAGCACAGCGCTATGTATTAGATTCACTCACTGCATGAACACACACAGTCCCAACCGCTTTTGTTCGTGACCAGCGAGCCGAGCACGTAGTTCTCGCGCCCGACGCGGACGACCCTGAACACCCACAAGGTTCCGCGCTTCGCTCGGATTGCAAAGCCCACGAGGAATATCGCGGTCACGACCGCCAGGAGGGCGCTGGCAGCGCTCAGCAAGGGAGTGACGGAAGCGGAGGCTTTGAGCGATAGGGCGGACTCTAGCTGCTGTTCCAAAGCGAGGTACGGGTTCAATCCGGGCGGAACGGCAAGCGCTGCGATTGCCTACAAGGGCACAAAATCAATCAGTAACAAAGTGCGGAAGACAACTCGAATCGGGGCACGAACGAGGAACGCTTCCGTCTCGGACACCGTTGTCAGACTGCTCAAGGCCGACATGGGGACGACACTTCTCTCGGTCAAGGACAGCTGGATCAAGAGCTGTGTGTCCGGTAACAAGATCGAGGCCGAGGGCGAAAGGCCAGAGCAGAAACCGACACACAGATCGCTCGAAACGTCAGGAGGTGCCGCGGACGGAACGCATTGAGCGTCTCCGAGATGGTTCCGCTGTCGGAGCCGGGTCAGTCCAGGTTTAGTGTAGAGCCGTACAATCGCACGCACACTAGTAGCCAAGCAGCGTTCGAGCTTGACATTCCAGCGCTACTGACCACTCCGAGGTTTAGCGCCCTGCGGACAGTTCTTTGTAGCCCACATATTTGACGCAATCCAGCGCTGCTCCATTCTCAGCGTTGCGCACGAGAACGGGAGCCGCGAGCATAGGTCGAGCCTCTCCACCGTCGACTGCGGAGTTCAAACAAAGTGTGGCTCTGCAAAGCTGCAAGAGCAGTGCTAGCTGCTAGGTCGGACTGTTCCGACGCGCCGAGCGGTAACCGAGTCAGGAGGCTTGGATACTGAGCGGAGAATAAGAAGAAGGAGAGTCGACGATGATGATGATCATATGAGGGGCGCCTAAATATTCGCGACTTGCAGGTACACCTTGTCAACCATTCCATGCACGTGGCAGTGCATGCATAGGCTCCGCCAGACATATTTGTACGCTCATCGCGCCCTCACTCGACCGCTCTCGACCATCTCTCCAATGCCCTCACCTACGAATCCGGCTCCGCCGCCTCAGTTCCAAACGAGCGGGACACTGTGGCCACTGCAGGGCATGTCAGAAGGGAATGGGTCCGGCCCGGCAGCTTCGACCAAATCCAAAAACCGCTCTCGGAATCGCAAGAAGGCTGCTCAATCGACCACCGAGAGCGCTCCTCCCGCCGGGGTTTCTGCCGCGCCAAACCCCCCAGGTGCATCGTCTAAATCTTCCGCGCAGGCTGGACAGGATCGTACAAGCTTTCCGTGGCGAGGTTCTGGTCGGGGCCGCGGGCGAGGCGGTGCAAACTCGAATCGGGGAGGCGCAGCAGCCAAGCAAGCTTCGAACCACAGAGCGTTCAGTACCGCGGCTGCTGAGCTCAAGGGAGTAGGCGAAGCGGGGATCAAAGTACAGAGGACACCCTTGTTCCAGTCGACTCAAGCTCGGGGGAACCGCCGAGGCGTTCAAACCGACGCGACGACGCCAGCCTCTGCGTCTCAGCCGGCGAACAGTGCAACCTCCGGTCAACAAGCCCCGAGACGCGGTGGTGGCGCCGGAGGGCGAGGTGCTGCCGGCGCGAGAGGGAGGGGTCGAGGTAAAGGGAAAGCGCCACCAGGAGACCGCGGTGTTGCTCTTCTGGATCAAGTGCGGTTGCAAGCAGGAGAGGACGACCTGGCGGAGCAGATCAAGGCGCTGTACGATGTCAGTATACCAGTTCCGATCACACATCTGTCTCCTCTTGAATCAAGCTGATAGCCCAGGCGGAACCCGACAGATCCAAAGACCGTCTCCCGAGTCGATCGCAGCGCGAGAGCACCTCATCAGCGAGCTGACCGATTACCTGAATCGAGAGCGTTTCCACTGGGGTCATCCTCATTCGCCATCTGCCATGCCGCTTTCGATCGAGCCGTTTGGTTCGATCCGGTTCGGACTCGGAACCTCAAAGTCGGATCTCGACCTGTGCTTGCTCGACCCGTATCGCCCGAACGGGTTTGAGGACAAGTGGTATTCTTCCCGCAAGGAACATCTGCTGGACCTCCCCGACATCTATCAGATGAGAAAAATTGGCAGCTCGCTGTATCGTGCCGGCTTGGACAACATCCATCCTATGTGAGGTCTCGACTCCACCTTCCTGTTCAGCCCGGCTGCACAGGCTGATGCATCGTCGACCATGCTGTAGCCCCGATGCTGCCGTACCCATCTGCAAATTTGAAGTTCAAATCGACGGACATACCATTCAAGCGGATCTCAACACGAACGAACGCCTAGGTGCGACACCGACTGTACTTCTCGCCTGATCAGAGCCCGTTAGCTAACCTTGGCACGACAGGCGTATACAATTCTCGACTGCTCAACTCGTACTGCAATCTGCATCCGCTCGTGCGCCCGCTGTCGGTGTTTGTCAAGTTCTGGGCGGCTCAGCGTGGCCTGAACAATCCTTCAGGGGACCGAGACGGTGTCATCACATTCTCGTCCTACACCCTGATCCTCCTCGTTATTTCGTACCTGCAAAAGATCAAGCTGTTGCCCAACCTGCAAGACGAGGAGCTTATTACGTCGTCGCAAACTGAACGAATCCGGTTCTTCTCGACTCCGAAAGCGTACAGCCGCCGGGGCAAACTGCGACACTTGATCCGGAGTGTCGGATGGGACGTCACGTTTGTCGAGTACGACGAGGTTCCCGAAGGGTACCATCCGAGTTCGGCAGATCTCGTCGACCTCGCACGCGGGTTCTTTCATTATTTCGGCGACGAGTTTGACCCAAAGAAGGACGTCGTCAGTATCGCCAATGGAGCCCCATTCGCTCGCGAACGCGCTTTCGGTCAACCGCTACCAAAATCTACACCGGCTCAGCGCGACGAATCGCAGGAGCGGAAACCGGACCATCTGCGGCAAGAAGTCGAGGTCTCGACGTTGGAAGTGCTCGCCGAGGAGGAACAAGCGCGGAACGAGTCTCGTCAGTCAGGCGGGGCCGCCCAAGTCGACGATCTGACCGCCGAGGTCGACGCGATCGCTCAGGCGCAGTCGGAACTCGATCAAGAACGGACAAAGTCACTTGAGTCTCGTCGGAGGGTGCAGAGCGATGCAGCAAGCTCTTCGTCGCCGATCCCGTACGGAGACTTTTCGGAACCCGACAAGTGGACCGAGCACATGCTCGTCGTGCAGGATCCGTTCATCCTGACCAGGAACTGCGCCGGCAACGTCAAGCCGGACTGGGTCGAAGAGCTCAGGATCGCAAGTCGTCTTTTGCACCCTCTCTTTGAAAACATTTGCGGTCCAAGCTGACCTTGCGACGTTTGGTTTGACAGCAAATGCGAAGAGCGCGAGATCTCATTGACAACAATGCGCCACTCGCCAAGATCTGTCTACACCACTGCTCGGACCCTGAGTACCTGCCGATCGCGTTCGCCAAGCAACGCGCGAAACAAGCCCAGCAGAAGAAGCAGAGGGAGGATGCGCTCGCGAAACGCCTGCAAGCTCAGTCAACAACATTGCAGGACGATCCAAAGCCGAACGGGGAACAGCAACTCGTTACAGAGAACAGTACAGTCAAAGTCGACGGCGACCTTGAAACCCCACCGGGCGGAAGCGCCGAGGTAGCGGAGGAGATCCCGAAAGCGGAGACGTCCAAAGAGGTCATACCCGAGATGCAGCACCTCGAGCTGACGCCGAACAACGAGGGTGAAACAGCCGTAGCTCCTGCAGGCCAGGAGTCTCAAAGTCAATCAGACACGGAGACGAAAGAGATCCCGCGAGGGGATGTAGCATAGACGTGCTCTCGATGTTTCGGACTATGGCAATGACACATTACTTTTTGCACTGCATGACACGAGGCTAGAAGGTAGAATAGCAATAGCAATTTAGGTCCAGCATGATATTGGCCGCTAGAGCTGGACGCGTGCTACAAGCTCTGGGGGTACAGTGCAGTCTGCGAGCACAGCTCACTTGAGGCCCCAGTCGGGAGGCGTATAGGGACGGAGGAAGGACTGCAAGCTGCGGTGATTGATCGCCGAGGCGGATCGCAAGGCTCGTGAGCAGAGGGCAGAGCTGTCGAAGCGGTCCGTTCGTGTTGCAAGGCGAGGGCGTAGAGCGAGCGAGTCGGCACGACAGCGAGAGCGAGAGCGGACCGATTCACGAGCAGGTCGAGGCTCGACAGCAAGGGCGAGGACAGGACAAAGTCACGAGGCCGTTCGGCAAAGGCGGGACGGGTCTGTAGGTTGGCAGCTGGGCAGCAAGGGCAGCGCGACGAGTGAGGGCGCGTGCAGGAGGCGGCAGGTCGGGAGGGTCGAGACGGGGAGACGGGGGAGAAAGCTTTTTGCAGGCGCTCCTACTGCTCTTTCCTCTCGTGCCCCTCGCTATCCCGCAAGTGTCGCCAACCCCCTTCGACCGCCACCATGGTAAGCCACTCGCCAGCCTGCTCGGACTCGCCTGCGACCTCAGCCCAGACCCGCGTTGCCGCCGTGTGAGAACGACTTGGGATGCGAAACTCGAGTCGCGAAACTTCTGCAAAACCGGCCATCGACCCTCGCCCTCGCAGCACTGCCGCTGGAAAAGGGATGCACCGTAGTCAGAGGGATCCAGGCAGAGTCATCAGCCACAGAAAACACGCTCAGAGACGTCGGAACGGGATTGTCGGCACCCGCCCTCGGACTCGTTCCTCGTGCCCACTGGATAGCAACACCGGTACTGCGCTCACGAGCGCAGAAAAGGGCAGGAAGAGCTGACAGGTTGCGTGTATTGGATCGGTGTACAGGACCCCTCCGGCGCCGTTACTATCAGGACTCGCAAGTTCATCACCAACCGCTTGCTCCAGCGCAAGCAGATGGTCGTTGATGTCCTCCACCCCACCCGTCCCAACGTCTCCAAGGACGAGCTCCGTGAGAAGCTCTCGACCATGTACAAGGCCCCCAAGGAGCAGGTCATCGTCTTCGGCTTCCGCACCCAGTTCGGTGGAGGAAAGTCGACTGGTTTCGCTTTGATCTACGACAGCAAGGAATCCTTGAAGTTCGAACCTAGATACCGCCTCGTAAGGTTCGGTCTCGCCGAGAAGAGGGAGCGTACTGGTCGCAAGCTCCGCAAGGAACGCAAGAACCGCTCCAAGAAGTTCAGGGGTGAGTTTCTTCCGCCGCTAGGCCGGTGCTCTTCCAGTCCAGCTGTACCTCTTGATACTGACCTCGCGTCTCTACTTGCTGCTCTCAGGTACCGCCAAGGTCAAGAAGGCTACCGGTGCGTTCTTTCACTTTCGAGACAGATATCCCTTTCAAAGGCTGACTATAGCGTCTCTCCCGTCTCTGCAGAGGGCAAGAAGAAGTAAACGGTCGTCGTCACTCCGCTTTGCGTTTCTTTCTTTGTTCGGGTCGGCAGAAATCCAAAAATTCTATCGATTCAAGGGGTCCTTGCATGTTGTTCGTCGTCCGAAGCCGAGAGCAACGCGCGCGCAAGTTACTGGAATTGGGTCTGATCACCTGCGTCTAGCGAGATTCGCGAGTTTCGCCGTTCCATTGACGCGGAACCTATTGGTTGCGCGCCTTGGTTTTTCGGTTCTGTGCCCTCCGCTTAAACCCTCTCTCGCCTCTGTGTTCATTTCTTTCGGCGCTAGGCGACACCGTCCCAGTCTCGTTATCACGTTCGAAGACGTTCGCGCAACTTGCCTGGACAACTACGACTGCACCGCGGAGCGTGCTTGATGCCGAAACAAGCTGCTTCTCCTCTCCAACCTGCATGTCGAAGGCGAGTCGTGCGAGACGATATGATCAAGATTGACTTGACGCTCGTATGCTCCGGAAGGAGGTCGAGGTTGCGCGAGGGTCGAGCGTTGCAATTTTCTATCAGTTGATCCGGCCCAAGACACGCCGTCCCAGCATTGTGGTGCTGCTGCCAGGCAAGTTCTCTTGCGAGATCAACCTCTGACTGCCCTTAGCCGTTCGAGTGGACCTGGTGTACCGCGTTCATCGTTACACGGCCGCTGATCATGAAAATTCTGCTTTCAACGTGCGCGCTGGTACTTCTCGCTTGGCAAACTACTAGTAATGCGGCCAAGAGAACGTGAGCCTTGCACGCCTACGGTGATTGAATTTAGCGATCATAGATATAGCTCGGATGGGTTCGTGACAAACGAGTCCCACAGACGGAAAGAGGAGGCGACGCTCGTCTGCCTCTGCACGAGCAAGCACGGGTTTCCAGTGCTTCAAACACTTCAGAGACTACTGCCTGAAGCGCATGGGCGACAAAGGAGGGGAAATGAGCCGCTCAAGAACAAACATCGCGAAACGAGCTCAGACAGGTCCTTTAGTCGTGCAGGTTCCGACGCTCTCGCATCGAAAGCCCTCGCAATCGAGGAACGTATTCACGTTGACACGGTCGAAGACCTTGAGTATGTGCAAGCCATGCCGCGCAGGAGGGATAGCGTTCGGTCCGGTCGAGCAATATGAGCCGTCTCCGGCGGACACAAACGACGGTCCTGACGCAGATTTCCGGCGAACAGCATCGGCATTGCACGTCGTGTAGAATGCCAGAAAGGGGTGGATAACCTGGGGCAGCAGAAACGCCCACTCTGTTGGCTGTATCGCATGACACTTAAACAGGAAGACGCAGACGTGTGACCGAAGAACAGCGCAATTAAGTTCCGAATGGGTCACTCCACCGACTCGAGGGTCTTTATGAGTCCTCTCCCAGGCCTCGATAGTGCGTACAAAGTCTAACCCGCTGATTATGCCCAGCGCTCCTGCCTCGCACGACTCTCTACCGTGGACGTCGGTCGACTTCGCACCGGCAGAGCAGAGGATCACGAACGCTTCGAGGTCAATTGCTCGGTCTTGACACTATGACTCTATCCTTTCGGGTTCGCCCCTGCGTGCTGACGCTCACGTCGAACAGGTTTTGCAAGGTTTCGAAAGGCTCGACGAACACGCCCCTCTCGGCTTGTCTGCCGACTCGTGGAGCGCTCTGCAAGCGGATGACGAGTGGCAGTGTGTCGTCAAGGAGCGTGAGACGGTATGCCGTCTTTTCGCCGTATGCGACCAACGGTTTCTGATTATCGATGATCCTACAGTACCGCCGCGAGCTTCTCTCCCGTTTCCCGACGCTGACCATCGCCAAGAAGACCGACCCCTTCGTCGCCCGTCGTAGCTCAGGCGGTCAGGACAGTGTACGAGGGGTTGCACCGCAAGCTGTACGCGGCCGACCTCGAAGCGCACAGGCGTAGGATCAGCGCTCGTCGGCTGGAAGTGACAGGGAATACTCCGAGCGGCGATGCTCAATCCTCGAACGCAAATCAAGCAGCGCTCGACGCGGCGG